>NC_041335.1:11419682-11719682 GCF_004354835.1 Perca flavescens
TGCTGTAAGCTTTGTACAGTCACATTTACCTGGGTTTAAAGGAATACGCCGACTTATTGGGAATTTAGCTTATTCACCGTAACCCCCAGAGTTAGACAAGTCGATACGTAGCCTTCTCATCTCCGTGCGTGCTGTAATGCTGCCTGACGGTTCCAGCATTAGCTTAGCCTAGCACAGATCCTGCAGGTAACTGGTTCCAACTAGCCTACTGTTCCGAATTGTAACAAAAGTGACAAAATAACTCCAACATGTTCCTATTTACATGTTGTGATTTTAGTAGTCTGGCGTGTAAAAAAACAACGTAACATGAGACACAGCCACCTTCTAACAGTAAACAAACCGGGAACTATATTCTCAGACAGTCTTGCTGCGAGCATATCACTCCGCCCAAGTACTATATTCTTCCGCCTGAGAATATAGTTCCCGGTTTGTTTACAGTTAGAAGACGGCTGTGTCTAATTGTGTTACGTTGTTTTTTGTACACGCTGTGACTCTATAAATCACAACATGTAAATAGGAACATGTTGGCGGGGGTCGAAAAAGATTTACATTTGGGCCACCAAAAATGGACTTCTACCAAGAAAATAAGGGGCTTGGAGGCCCATGCGGCCAGTGCTGAAAAATATTAGCATTTATCCCTGTTTTTGTACGCAATTTAAGCAATAAAAATGTAGCTTTTTCTAAAAAGGAAACCTCTCTTTTGTATATTTACTATTGCTGTTTACTATAAAGCAGAAGTATTTCTTATCTGATTACTCAATTAATTGATGGAATAATCAGTAGAATACTCGATTACTAAAATAATCGATAGCTGCATCACTACACCCTTCATGACACATGCTTGCCAACTACTGGTCAAGAACTGGCCCCATTGCTCTCTATGACAATAGTTGGTATGGCTTGTCAGAACCAATGTAAGTGGCGGCAATTACTTTACCTGTCGTTCATCAGGAGTGAAGCTTTCATCGACCCGCACATAAGTGAGTTGCCTGTAATCTAGGAAGGCCTCCAGGATGTCTAGCATCTTCACCATCTGTGTAAAGATGAGGACCCGGCGGCTGTCTGACCTAAGCTTCTGCAGCAGAATGGCAAGAGCTTCCAGTTTACCTTTGGAAAAGAAAAATATCAAAAGTTATTACATTTAGCATGGTCAGATGTTTGGTGTTTCAGCAAGGGTTTAACTCAGCTGCAGAGAAGTTTATTTTAGTTGTAAAGTTACAATAACTATAAAGAATAAAATGTGCGCAAATTAACAGGTGCATTTTTCTTTGTAATCCCAGCAGGTTTTACAATATTTAAATTGGTCTTTTTAATTATATTTAAATATTGTGCATTTACTGTGTACAAGAGATGGATTTGTATAAAGAGACTATTTTCTTGATTTGATTAAGCCAACCGTGGGATGAGTCAGTCACCCTGTGTAGGCAGAGGGATAACAGTGGTGTTTTTCTTACACGTGATACATATTAGTTAGTTAACTTGAAGTTAGTCATACATTTTGCAGTCTCAGCTTGCTGCATATAAAACATTATCAAAAAAGGTGCTGCGCTAACCTGAATCCATCTGCATTAGCTGCAGGTCAGAAAAACGTAGGAGATGCCTGGGCGCCAAGTGGTGGATGTCAGCACTATGGGGGGCTGAGGCCTTCTGTAGCCGACGGCGAAGGGACTTCTGCTCAAGGCTGTAGGGAACCGGGGGATTGGCTGCATACAGGTGAGGAGGTGGGGCTACAGCTGGAGGCATCACACATACCAGCCTAAAACATGACAATAATCAATCAGATCATTATTTGGATTATGAAATAAAAGATGTGAAATTTCATGTCATACAACTTGGATAAATTGTAAATTTCTTTTACAAGATGGTGGCAGAGATTGTGGTTATTTTTAATACTGCATAAAAGGTGTTTTTATGATTGTTTCAAACAACATGTGGAGCATAGACTAAAGGAGGTTTCAATACTGAGCTGAAGTACCTCTTGATAAGGCTGTTGGCAGCGTCCAGGCGGTCCTCCACAGAGAGCAGAGTGGACTGCAGTGTGGAGGTGGTAGCCACGCAGGTTCTCTGGGCCCTGAGGCAGCTCGCTCTGCCCACCCACCTCCAGCCACCAGCAGTCAGGGCAGAGTGACCAGGCTCTGTGCTCAAAGTACAAGCCTGCAGCAAGTCTGAACCATACAACACTCTGCGGCTACAGCGTCGCTCGTTTGCTTCAAACAGGCGGCTCAAACGCTCCTTCAGCTGCTGAGTCTTTTCTTCTGAAGACTCCTGAACATTACAGTGAGAGATGGTAAAACCAACCACTATTATTTATTTTCATTCAAAATTTTTGTTTGCATGCTGGAAAATACTTTTGACTTCAGATTATTAAAAAAGTGAAACCAGACATTGAAAACATGACTTGGCTTAAAAGCGATTGACTGACCTGAGAACCAGCATGAGATGCAGTAGTGAGCTTGGGGGCTGATATGGCATTTGTAGTTACACCCAATGCTTAAAAAGAAAAATACGTCAATAGAAGAATCAATTCTATCAATTTACAAAAGTGCTGTTGCGAATGTAAATGTATTAACTTAGAACATTATTATAATATTTGTACTAGATGAGGTTACTAAATAAGTGATTAAGAGATGGACTGATTAATCAGAGATGATAATGCAATTTCTTCACTGTGAGTGAGTTACCGTGTTGGGCTGTTGACAGGGTAGGATGAGGTGTGCCAGGTGTAGCTGAGGCATTGGTGGCAGGGACAGCTTGTGGAATTGTTTGCATTACCATGGATCCCTGGGGCCTGATGATCTGCTGCCCTGGAGCTGACACAATCTGCAGGATGTTGCCTAAATCCATGACACACATTAAGCAACAAATATAAGAGACACCTTCTTAAAAAAAATAAAACAATCTAACACTAGCTAGAGTGGCAGTTAAGACCCACTTGGCCATTAAAATAAATGTGAAAAATAAAACTTTGATGCTATCAGAATTGAGGTTTGCATAAAACAAGTACATCAAGGAAATTGCAACACAATTAAAACTACTGACATATAAAGTCCAACTGAAAGTCAAAAAAGTCATTGTGCTGTAGCCGACATGTCATAGGCAGACAGCATGGTGTTAAAGAGTAATAACCACACCAAAACCTAAACAGACCAAAGTGACATTTGCAGGTACATTCACATGTTGTTTAGTGTGCTACAGCTGAGCAGCTAATTAGCCATCTAGCCTGCAAACTGATTTTAGCAGTGCACTTTTTGAGAGTGAATGTTTCGTGCCTTATAACAAGCTATGGTGCAGGACAAGACATGCGTTCATGTGTGTAAGTTAGATAAAAAGATGTGTGGGTTGCTGTTCAGAGTCTGTGGCTCTTGTGTTGTGTAGCTGGCTGCTCTCTGGCTTAGTGTGATAGTCTGCTCTTCCCATGATAGAACACTAACGTCACTGCTTTATGCAAGATTTGATTGGCTGTTTAAAAAAATAGGTCTCCATCTACCTAGACAGATACCTAATGGTATTCAATGCAAAACTAGGGTGTACCATCATCAAACCCCAAAATAAAATGTTCTCCCTGAAGAACAACACAGGACAGAGATATTTCTACTCTTTGTAGTTTTTTCAGCTTATTTGAAGCTAATGTGCTTGCACTTGATTCCTGCCGTTTGGAGTTTGTACCTTCATTGTTGAAAGCTCTAAATTAGAAGTGACATGTAATGTAAGATATGTATGCTGTAGCAGACATTTTTTATTTATTTAATTCCAATTGGACTTTAGGACAAAATGTTTATCTTTAACTGTAATCAAGACATAATAACGGCTTTTTGGCATTTAGCTTTTACTGACAGCTGATAACAGACAGGAAACACGGGGAGAGAGGAGGATGGCATAGAACACAGGTTCTCCGCCAGAATCAAACCAGGGAAGTTGCAATTACATGGTAAGCGTTAGGCCACCAGGACGCCTCCAACGTCTTGAGGACTTGTAGACAAGTAGAATAAGCATCCATAGTTCGATATAAAGGTCTAAACGTCAAAAGGACACAAATGAAAGAATTATGTTGGGATAAAAGTGTGACAATGGGATGTACATTACCGAGTGTACCTTGGAGCTGCAAGGGCTGTCCGGTGGTGAGCTGGCGGAGCTGGCTGGGGGACAAAGTGAACTTGTTACCCTGGAACTGCAGAGTGACAGGAGTCTCTGGCTGGGAGATACGATTCTGACTGCCTGCCATGTTGGCAAGCTGGGCGATCTTCACCACATCTCCACCTTCAACGGAAAGGAAGAACAGACAACAATAAATCAAAGACAGCATTATAAAGTCAGCTGAAATGGCCTGACATTTTAAGAAACAATATACTCTGCATCAGTTAGTTAAAGGGTGAAAAAAAGACAAGACATGCAGAACCAGGGTGGATTAATCAGTGGAACAAGTACAGCCGTCCTCCACAACAGAACCATAGCAGCTCCTACTTTTACAAACACTGAAGGGGAAAGAAAATGGCTGTAAGGACAATCCTCAGGTGAGACAGAGAGCTTGAAACATATACATAAAGCACTGCACTTGATGCCTTTTCAAAGAAGTACACTTAGGGATTGGTGTCAAACAATGATATCCTGTTTATTAAAAGTGTAAGGAAACCTCTGCCTGGCAGTGTATTTATCAGTACCATGCCAATTTTAAGTAACAACAATTATTATAAGCCATCAAAAAGTACTCAAAGATATTAGTGAACTGAAATGTTTGATAGTACATTTAAGAATGAAAATATCAATTGCATTGTGAAGAAAAAGCAATGCACAAATAATTTTAATTAATAAAATGTTCAGAGCCCAGCAGATACCAGAGAAAATGTATTTGACAATATGTGTGCACAAATTAGTAATATTGATGGCAACACTCTTTTGTTGCTATAACAACAGCTACTGCTACAGTATCCGAGATGTGGAGCGGTGGTAGATAAAACAAAGGGAGTGGTGCACCGACACCAGCACAAGTCTATCTATCGGCACCTTCTCCATTTTTTCTTGTTGTTATAGTAACGACAGGTCTCGCTACTCCGCTTGTCGTTGGTCAGCTGTCAAAAAAGCACTTGGCGTAGGGCTTTATTTTTTGAAAAGTTATTTTCAACTTCAAAAAGACTCTCTGAGCGGAAGAAAAAAACTTGCCGGTGGCGTTTAAAAAGCGTTCAGGACTTTTTTGAAAACACGGTTTACTCCATAGGATTATAATGTAAAACAGACGCTGGCATCTTAAAAAAAAGAAAGAAAAAAAAGCACCAAGTTTGAACATTGCCTTAGTGTGAATGAATCATTAAGTCAAGTTTAAAATCACTGATATATGCTCACACATTATCACAAAATGTACCTACTGGGCGACAATGGTAAGTAAAAAGTGTTCGTCAAGAATTGCATTAGAGCCGGGTTTAAAAAAATCAAATAATCCGATATCAATTAAAAAAAATCCAAGATCAATCTCTGTCTGTATTATATGAAACAAAAAGACCTAAGGAATACATTGGTACCAACTATGCCATGCTAGCTTTTCGGGAAGGGTCCAAAGATAGTCAATATTTTGGCAAGGGAAAAAACTGGCATGGCCATTTTGAAATATATCAATATATCTGAATGAAATGTCACTCAATACTTAATGAGTGTAGAGTCTGTAGAGTTGCACTTTATTGTGTTGACTGCTGAAGAGTGTTTGTTAAATAAAAAGTGCAACTACCTTGGGGTCAATTCTTAATGTAAACATTAATACTTAGAGGGAACCTTGTTCAATTGTAGAATCTCTTTCATATCCAAGCAAAATTGGTTTTGCAACTGAAATAGCCCTAATCAAAATGTTATTGAATCGATAAAAGAATCAAATTGGGACCGTGTGAATTGATCATCAAATTGATTTAGGAAATCAGTGACGATACCCAAGCCCCAATTCAAATGGTTTCAGCAACCTTAGTTCACATGAACACACAAAGTTGGAATTTTTGAAACAGAACCAATAAGACCATTAAAAAAAAAAAAAAAAAAACTGTTTTCCTATTTGAATATTGTGCATTGTTACTGAAAAGTTTTCTCTGTTCACATTTGAGGCGGAAAGGGATGACAATTTGTGGGAACATTTCCACATGCTTTGCAGTGATGCTCAACATCAGAGTGCAATCATAACATTAGCAAAGGAAAAACAAACAAAAAAAAACAACCAAAGCTTTGGGATTTCTTCCTGCAGCTGGGCTGATGCAAGAGACAAAAGAATATTAGTAAACTGGGAGGAAAAAAAAAATATTAAAAAGGAGTGGGAGAACATAATAATTAAGTTAAATAGTGTAGTGATGTGTGGTATAACATAAGTGGGTCGTTCGTAGTGTACATGCAGGTTTCGAGAAAGAAATTGGAGAATGCTGAGGCTGTGGAGATGCTGCTGATATGGCTACAGCTCTAATCTTATGGGGAGCTTTTTTTTTTTTATTATTATCACGAGTTGTATTGTAACTATTGATGCATGGCGTCTCTACCATGACCAAAATTGCTGCACCACCAGTGATGCTACCATTGCAAGTTTGAGTTTATGTACTAAGCCATTTATCTGGATTAGTGAAGACTAAACACATATCAGCAGTGCCCCAAGTAAAGGCCCCAGTGTAAGCAGCCCATACTGTTGTGCCAGAGGTGGAGGGGAAATGCTAAGAGGAAGGGGAGGCCACTTACTAGGCAACCGTGCCTGGGCCTGAGATGTAAGAACCAGCCTCTGGGACAGTAAGCTGGGCTGGATGGCATGGCTGGGGGCTAGAGCTGGCCTGGGGACCTGTGCTAATGCAGGCTGACTGATGGGAGCTATAGATCCCACAACTGTGCCAGCTAAGGTCTGGCCCAAGGCCACAGAGGAAGCCCCCAACACATGCTGTCCAATGCCACTGTTCCCAGAGGAGGCTACAGTGGAGGTGGCAGTGTTGCTGCTGCTGCTGAAAGGAGGTGTAGTCTGGGCTCTCTGAGTAGCTGTTCCAACCGCTGTGAAGCACAAGGCAATGGGGTATGGGACTACATGTTAGGGGTAACCCAATATTTAGTCAAATCATCAGTATGATCAAACAATTTCCTCCATATAAATCACTCCGTAGTAGTGGGCCAACACAGCAAGCAGGATTAGAGATGTTATTAATGGACAGATTAGTCCCTGCTTACAATTTGATTGATCAAAAATCTATTAACTGACAATGGACAAAGTTGGTGTGACAGTAATTGTGTATCTCTAGAGCATTAGTTCCATCTGTATGGGTTTATTCAGTGGCAGCCAAAAATCATCTAGCTGCAGTAAGTGCCTTTTGCCTGCAGCTCTTCATCTGTAAGGTTTACTATAACTGCTGCCAGTGTTGCCAAGTCTTTTCCAATGCAAGTAGCTAGGATTAGCTCCAAAACGTCGCCAGGAGACGTCATACGCTCATTTGCATAAAGCTTAGTGGCCGTGTCTGATAACTACCTGCTGCTCACGGCTAAAAGGGGAGAGGGAGAGAGACCCCGTGCTGTTGGCAGAAGATGAATTACAATTAATATATCTCGCCTTTCCCCTGATGGCCTAAAGTTGCCAAATTTGTTGCTTGTGGCTTTTTTTAAATACATTAGGGTCTAAAACGTTGCTAAATCAGACCAAGTCGGCAACTGACTGTTGCTTCTTTCATTATATCCTGGCTGTGCTAACATTAAGTGCTGCATGGAAGTATAAATCTTAACAAACGAAACCTCTGGACGTGAAACCTGCCAGTAAGGGTGTCCCAAACCTCTCCATAGAGTTGTAGAAAGAGAACCAGATCTTTAAAATTTGCAGCACTGTGCATAAATATGTACACACTGTATATGTTTTTAAAATGTGCTGCAAACACTAAGAATAAAAACATATGACAGTACGGGCACAGCTTTGATTTTTTTTTAAGCATGACAAAGTAAATCAAGTTAATTTAAATCCAAAACAAGTGTCACAATCATGAAGCATAACACAATATCTAACACAAGGTAACTAGTGTAAGCTAACTAGTATAAGCATTACACACCAGTTAAGGCACCAACAAAACAGCTAAGGGTGGTTCAGTTTGTCTTTTACAGTTTGATGTTAGATGACACCATCTGGAATCGTTCACCCACTGTAAAAACAAAAATGTCCTGTCCTTTACAGAGTACTACTCCTAAAATGGTCTTACCATGAGAAGTGGCTGTAGTAGTTGCAGTGGTGACAGGGGATTTGCCCCTGGCCTGGGCTGACTGGTTGGTGGTGGAAACAGAGGTGCTAGTAGCGGGAGAGCTTGTTAGAGGACGTTGGCCTGCTGCACTTGTGATGGCAGCCAGGCGACCTTCTGGCTTTGTTCCATACTGCACCGGCTGGAACAACCTAATCAGAAAAAAATTAAATGATCGTTGTTTTGATGCCAGAATATCAATATTACAATATTAGGTTTACATTTCAGAGCAATTTGAAAATGTCCTTGGATCTCCCAATCAATCATGACAAGTTACTTGGATATTTGGAGATTTTATTGCTGACCTCATGGGTTTTATTGGACATGGCTTGGTTCGTGGCGGTGGTTCTGGAGCATTGTGGATCTCCTCTATGAGCTGCTGAGTGATCTTTAGTTTAGGTACCGCCTCTTCAGTCTGATACCGAGTCAGTCTGTTCTCGTTATTGATCAGATCGAATATGGACATGTTTGCGATCTAAGAGAATAACGAGATAAAAGACAAGAGCAGAAGCGGATCAATGCAGATTTATTAAGATTTTTTTAGATTACTAATATTCACATTTTAACAAATTCACCATATGCACAAGTTTCAAAAACCAAGAAGAAGGAATTATGTAACATTAAAAAAAGAACAGACAAGCAAACAAAAAAAAAGTAAAAAGTATTAAAAGGGAGGACAGTGTATTCAACTAAGAAGAAACCAATGATAACTTGTATTATGGATTATTAGATGAATTTAAAAAGTCAAACAATAATGACAAATGCCAATCACAAGTTGCCAGAGCCCAAAGTAATGTCTTCATACAGCTCACTTTGTCTGTCCAATGATACCAATAAACCACTGTATCTATTTCAAAATGTCACAACAGAGCTAGCAAACATCTTGGTGCACATCAGCAATGCAAAGAACAAGAGTATACCTTGCTTGAGTCATTCTGAAGAGCTCCCAGCACAAGTGATGGGACGTTGTATTGCAGAGAGGAGCAGAAGTAGGAGCTGCTGGTCTCTCTGGGTGCCACCAGCTCAGGGTGGTTACACACTCGCTGCAACTGCATCAAGACCTGAAGCACGCTGACAAAATGACCCGTCTTTAGCGCCTCCTGAGCTCTAGGGGAGTACACCGAGACAGTAGACGTGATTATGAACAGTTAAAAAAAAAAAAAAGAAGAAAAGAAGCAACCAATATTATGTGTAGCTTTCACCTTTTTCACAAATAAAACAGTTTGTGATTCATTTATAAATCCTCTGATTTACAGTACAATGTGTGGATTCTATTTTTAGCATGTCTTCAAACTCTAGTAGTTGTAAAGCCCAAATCATCCATGGTAAGGTCAAATATTACTCTCAGCGCCAGGGAAAACATTACGCTGATATCACAATATAACTATCCACGTGGAGCAAATATCTCACCCTGGTTGAGTGAGGATATCCTCATAAAGGCTCTTCTGTCTGGTGGAGAGACGACACTTTAGGATATGCTCGTACTTCTTGGGCAGCTGTTTCTCCACGTCCCTTTTGGAGCGCCTCAGAATGAAAGGCTGGATCATCTACAGTTAGGAGTAAGAAAATTTCATATGTAAGGTGCAAGGATTGCAGGTGAGACAAAATCAATCATGTTTCAGAATTTTAAAGTGGCAGAGTTTAACAGGCAGAGGAATTTGCAGACGCTATACTCACCCTGTGCAGACGGATAACCAGTTTGTGGCAGTAGTCCTGGTTCTGGTCTGTGCCTGCCTTAACAGGGAAGTCCGAGTAGGACCTGGTGATTCCTGGCAAAAGGAAGTGGATCATGGTCCACAACTCCTTTAGAGTATTTTGTAGAGGAGTGTTGATGAGAAGAATCCTCTGCTCACTGCAAGATGCGCAAAGAACATCTCACTTACTCAGTCAACTGAGCCTTGTTAAAAGCACCTGGCAGAATATTAAAAGCTATTTCACAAAGAAAGACTAAAATCCCTGACATGGAAACATGCCCATGGATATCTGTCACTTCCTAAAAGCTCTTAGCGCTGTTATCATTAGAAAAACTAAAAAGCTTGTTAACCCTGATTCACATTACAGATTACAAATGAATTAACAAACCTGAAAAATTATAATCCTGATTTTTGAGAAACTGAAATTATAATCATTTTCATCACCCAGCTTACCTTCTAAGAGCAAAGATTGTTTCCCAGTGTTTCGGAGTCATGTTTTTGATGAGCTGCACCTCGTCTAGGACAAGGTGTCTCCACCTTCTCCTCAGAAAATGACTCTGGTCTTTCATCAGCAGCTTGTAGGATGTCACACATACATGGAAGCTGTTGGCGTCCCCCCACCACTGTAGATATCACATAATTGTTTTAATCACATTTACAGCCGTTCATTTAAAAAAAAAAAAAAAAAAAAAAAAGGACTTTATGTTGACAATATTTGTTGTTTAAATACCATTCGCTTAGATCTGCGGTCCCTTCTGTTGCCAAGGTACACAAGGACCTTAAGGCCAGGACACCAGCGCTTGAACTCCACCTCCCAATTTAGCAACTTGCACGTCCTTACTACTATAAGGTGGGGTCCCCAGATGCCTGTGGACAAACAAAAATTACTACGTCTTTGTGACGTTCACTTACATAATAACAATAAATAAAAAACTAATTAAAAACAATATTCACTGTTAAAAAAATCATGTATAACAGAGGCATACCCTCCTGGCCAGCTAATTGGGCCATGTAAGCCACTGTCTGCACGGTCTTGCCGAGGCCCGTCTCATCGGCAAGGATGCCATTGAGGTGTTTCTTGTGAAGGTTTACCAGCCAGTCCACACCAATTTGCTGATACTCTCGCAGCGACCCATGCAGTAGAAAAGGAGCTGGGTTGCGGGTCTAGTAAAATAAAAGATCAGTGAAAAAATAATAAAAGGCATATTTTTCTTTTTTGTGTTTGTGCACGCATGTGTGTCTTACTGAGGAAGTGGTCCTGAAGCTGCCCTTGGGCAGGATGAGCTCTGTTGCAGCAGCCACTTCCGCTATGTCTCTGGCAGGCTTTCTATCAGAGTCAGAGGAAGTGGCTTTATCAGCACCCCGGTACTGGTCCACACTAAGCAGGGAGTCAATCAACACTGCTTCAGGTGGACTGCCTGCAGGACACTCCGTTTCTGGAAAGTAAAGAATATCAACTGTTTCACACATCACATCATTCACAACCATTAGCTAAAACGGGTATGAGCATGAACATGATAACTTCATTTTTTAAATTACAAAAGGCACCTTCAGTCTCTTCCATGCCATCCTCATCACTATGAGGACTAGGCTGAGGCCACTCAAAGCTGTCGATGTAGGCGCCAGCATACTGCTTCTTCAAAGCATCAAGAGGCATCTCAGCTAAAAGCCAAATACAAAAGCATCTGAGTAAGCAATACAAACACAGAGACAAGTAATACTGGTACTTGTATGGTAAACTTAAGGGTGAACTTTTTTTGTAATTTGAAAATGACACATTGCCCAAGAATACAGTACTTTCACAGTATAAATACCAAATGTGTGTTTAACTCACCATTATGGGCAACAGTAGCATATAGCAGGTTTGTTAACAAACATGTGACATAATTAATACGTTACATTAATTAACAATTTCTGTCCATATACAGCAATGTTTTATTCAGATAAGGTTACTTTTTGCAAAACGTCTGTGTTGGTAACACTACTTCAAGCAGTATAGAGTCAGTATATTTTGTGTAGCCCAGGTACCCCAACTCTTCACATAGACGAAGAAGTTAAATAAATAAATAAATAAATACCATCTTTGGCCAGGTCAACCAACTCTGCTTTGTGGTCTGCTTCCCCCTCCATGGCCTCCTGTTCCTCTATGGTGCTCTCTTCATCTGGGACAAAAACAAAAAAAATAAAAAAAAAATAATGAAAAGTTGCAAATAATTCTGCAGAGTAAAGGCAACACTTTAAACATTCATGTTATTATCCTTTCTTCGATAATATGACACATACCATGTTCATCAACCAAGGACGAACTTGATTTTCTTTTTTTAGTTGAAGTTGCCATCTCCTTAAAAAGAAAATATATATATATATGAAAAACGTGGATGCAATAGGTGCACTTGCGTAGTCATTCATTAGTGTCAGTGCAGCACTTACCTCTTTATCAGCTTTAACTGCTGCTGAATGACCAGGTACTGTAACACAAGTAATTTAAGTGCATTACAAAAAATGTAGTTATTAAAAAAGTAGTTACAGGCAAGATAGATCAGCACAGTTTATCTTTGAACCGGAACCAATGGGTGGGAAAGTAAAAGCTCATGATATAGAGCAAATTTATTGTGTTTTATTTTATTTATGGTAGTTTCTCAGTGGGACCTACCTTTGGGTGAGGCTTTCTGTAAGCTGAGTGCTTTTAGCCTCTTCTCATAAATTTCAAACTGGAGTTTAATTTCCACAACCTGACAGAAGAAATACCGGATTAAAACTGGTAAAAACACTGTTATAATTTATAAATTATTTAAGTGTTTCATAATTAGGAAATATAAATATATAAATGAATAAACATACCTGCTCAATGTTTGACCAGAAGAATTCCACTTCTCGGGCAATTGTGCTGGCAATGTGACGAAGATGAATTTCTCTTTCTTTCTTTGACCTCTCTTCACTTTTCTTCTGCTCTTGATGGTAACGGGCACATGTACGAACAAGCTGTAGTGGAGACACATTGAGACAGTTTGGCTTTCAACAAGACAACAGTTTCTGCAGTGACTCCTCCTCTTGTTGGGATGATTAGGGCCCTATGATTTCAGAATTGCGGAATCTACACATGAAAATGGAATTCTGTTATACACGTGGAATCGCACGGAATTTGCATATATTTTGTTTTTTAATAAAATTATTTAATAATAATTATTTTAATTTTTTTACTTCCTTCTCATTTTTCAATTTAAAACAACAAGCGTGGAAAGGTCTGAACAACAAGCAGAGACAGGTCTCTACCTAAACCGTGGCCAAATGGCACAGCCTGTTGCCTAGTAACCATACATCATCACGTTCACGTTGAGTTTGTTGCGAGGGAAAAAATGTCGAAGCGAGTGGCCCCTCCCAATAAGACAACGGTGGCAAAAAAATTAAGAAACTCTGAATTAACTGCTAAATACCGGGCTGAACAATACCCCAACGAATACTATGAGTCTGGACAACAACGGTTTTGTTTTGTCAAGCTCATCTCAAGAACAAAGCTAAATCTACAGCGGTAAAATCCCTCAGTTACCATTGAGGCAACGACACAATCAATAGATGCAAGGCGTGAGTTTGTGGAAGATTTTGTTGCAATCTGTGCTGAAGCTGACATACCGCTAGAGCAAATGAAGAGGATACGTCCGTTTCTTGTTAAACATTGCAAGCATGGAGGCGCGCTTCCAGACAACGCCAGCAGGCAGACCCACCACTGGTCTTTGACCAGCAAACGCAAAAGTGCTGCAAGATATCCGTGGAGAGAAAAACTTCGTTGTTGTCGATGAAACCTCTGACATCCGAGATCGCAGTGTCCTCAACATTGTTATAGGTGAGCATCCAATTAGCTTTTATTTAGGTAATTTTGAATGTGCTTTGCTGAATATATTAACAGTTTAAATAAAAAAGCTGAATTGTGAGTTTGTGTCACTGAGTTTTAAAAAGGTCAATACTGCTTAGAAGTGAAAAGAAAACAAGCAAATCCAAAAAATCCGAAACGGCTAAAAAAATAAAACACGGAATTTGAAAAAAAATAAAACGGATTTCATAGGGCCCTAGATGATGTGTAATTTCCCATTAAATGCCTGCCAATACCTTCTTAGCAGCAGCTTCTTTCCATCTCCTCTCCTGGGCAAAGTCAGCTGCCATCCACTGCATTTCCTCCAGGAGGTAGTCCCAGTGGGACTTTGGACGTGAGGCCTCCATAAGCTTGGGGAGCCTACTGGCTGACCACTGGCCCTCCTTCCTTAGCTCAGAGATGCGCTGATGCACTTGACTCTCCTGGGAAATAGAAACAGTTACAAACGGAAGTTAAAATTATACATACTGTAATAACAGCAAACACAACTATCAAAACAAAGAAAAAAAAAAAAAGAAAAAGAAAATACGTAGCGGTGAACACAATTTGATCTAAGGAGCCGACTGACAATCTCCCAGTCGAATCGCATTGTGCCTCGTTGACCTTTGCAGAAAAACTGCTGATTGTTGCGCATCTCTCCCGCTTTATCTCTCACCCTTTCACGGAGAAACATGACCTCAATTTAATTCAAAGGGGCTTTATTGACATGGCAAACAGATGTTTACACAAAAAAAAAAAAAAAAAAAAAAAAACATGAAAACAAAACTACTAGCAATAAGTGTAAACAGAGGGAGGCCTGGCAGAAAAAGTTTGGGAACCACTGTGCTAAGGGAACTCACCAGTTTGGCCTGCTCAACTTGCTTATCTTGAGAACCCTCCTGTGAGGACTGCATGCTCGCACTTTGACCAAAGCCACCAATTTTGACTGTGGATATGCCATTGGTGCCAGTCAGTTTGGATTGGGTGCTTGGGTTGATGTTGAGGCCAAGGGGGCGGAGCGGACTTGCAGTATGGGGCGTTGGAACAGAATTGGGAGCAGGAGACAAGGATGCCATGGATATTGAGTTGGTCATAATCCTCTGAACTGGCTGGTTTGATTCTGTACCAGGGCGAGCAAGTGCCACAGTCTATAATGAAGGGAGAAAACAATTTCTTAATAGGGCAATTTGCAGTCTCATCATTTAGTCAAAAACATACATGAAAACTTAATTTGCATGGTTTAAGGCAGACTGACCACTTGTCCTGACGGCATTATGGCCTGGGATTGTTGCGGCTGGGGCTGCAACTGGAGATGAAGGCCTGGCTGCAACTGCTGCTGCAGTTGGGCCTGGAGCTGTGTGTGTGGGTTTACTGTGGCCAGGACAGGCCCAACTGCCTGCACCTTCACCTGTGCCTGGAGCTGACCACCAGACTGAGCTGTGTTCTCCACTAACTGTGCCTGCTGAGAGTGTGTCATGGACAGGCCTGCCATAGGAAGGGCACCTTGGGGCAACCTGCCTGGCAGCTGGGGAGGAGGGGTGTGCAAGCTGGCTGCATTCTGCACTGGAGGTCCTTTGGATGGGTCGTATTGTTGCTGGTTCTGCTTCTGTCCTGCAATCTGGACCGCTTGAGGAGTAGGCGGCATCCCGCCTGTACACATGGTAACCAAATTAGGACAAAGAAAGGGGTGGTATAGAAAGCACACAAAGAAAGATGGTAAAACTCAAGTCGACAATCTTGGCATCTTAGGTGAAGTGTTTTGTAAATGTCTTGCTTGAATAAAAAGCTTTTAAATGCCATTAAGTGGTAGCTTTCCCTCAATATATATTTGAGAGAATATATATATAGCAATATATATCAAGTTATATATTTTTAAGCTACTGAGTAGTTTCACATTTTAAATGACAGTTTGAGCTTCAGCTATGAGAGCTCCTCAGAACCTTGAACTAGATGTACTGAATCGTATGAATAAACAGTAGTGTAGTACTTCCTGATGGTCAGAGCGGAAACTAATGAGTCATACAGCAAAATGATTACAGATAAATGAAATCAATGTGAGAATCTACATGTCTCTCAAATAAAATACTACTTTGATTAATGCAAAACCACAATATTGCATTTCAAATGTTGAGAATATGGTTAAAAACATCAAAAATTATACATGCAATAAGAAGTTTTTAGAGAGGAAGAATAGAAAAGTTACAAAAGGAATAATAATCTGATAATAAAGAGACAGGGAGAAGAAAGGGAAACAAAAGAGCGGACACTCACAAAAACACCATATGATTGGCATGCATGAAGCGATGTCATTTTAGCCGTAACCAAGGCATCTGGATGCCTCACATAGCGACAAAGCACAGAGGTGAGCAAAAAGACACACATAGGGTCTTGCAGACAGCAGGCCTGAGCGGAGCTGTGCACACTAAAGCAGCACCTGCCTTACCTCCCTGCACGTCACACCACCTTGCCTAGACGCCATCAACACCTGGCCCTGACACACCCATAACACCACAATCGCAAAAACCTGATCCGTGAATGCAACTCCTCCACATGATCCCCCTCCTACTTAGACTGAGGGAAAGAAGCCAAGTCAGAATAAAATGCCATGAAATAACATGGAAGGAAATTAACTAAATGTGAACATGAGATAAATAAAGACACTCTTGACGATGTAAAGAATGAATTTAAGATTGATGACTTTGTATCCCTGTTGATGATGCAAGGACGGACAATCGGAGAGAAAAAGATTTGTGAAGGAATGACAATGGGAAACCAAAAGGAAGCATGACATGGAAACCCATTGGAAAGTGAATGTATTGCCACAGGGTTCCCACTTTCTGTGATCCACCTCCAAATAAGATGAAAATCCATCAGCACGGGAAGGTCTGTCCAAATAAAGATGACTAACAGGAACAAAGAGATGGATAACAACGGGTGATCAATAGTTAAAACAAAAAAGGAAAATCATAAGACATGGCATCTTCCCATTGAGTGGGTACTCTTCTTCAGACTTGGATTGTCTTCTTCCCCATTTATCCTGACAGAGAGAGAGCTGGTGTTGGTACAGCTATGCCTTAACTTCATGTGGACTGCTGAGAAATCCAGCAGATGGATGAAGAAGTTTGTTGATGCTGCTTGAAGTTTGTTTGTAGAAGATGGATGTTGTGATTCTTTTTTTTTTTTCTTTTTTTAAATCTCCTTAGTTTGAGGAAGGGGATACGTCCAGCAGCATCGAACAGAACACAGAACGGCCTGGTAGTAGCACTCCTACCTTGCGCAGTTGGCATAAGCTGCTGGAGTGGAACGCCAGGTGATCCTAGAGCTACACCAGGATGCTGGAAAATCAGCCCATGGCGACCAACGTCAATCCGGGACCTCTTAGCCTGATCTGGGATTTAAAACACACAATACCCTCATAACGCAAAAAAAAGCACTCGGCACAGAGCAATGACCTTCGGAAGACCTTACAGGTCACCTCTCCTTCCTTGGGTTAAGACTTCAACACAAAGCGCTAGTAGAGGATGCCAAATATCTAAAAGCAGAAGCAATTAGAGGGAGAAAAGAAAACAAACAGAAAATAAAGCAAACAGGGAGGAAACAAAGCAACATAGGAGAGACAGGAGTCTACGATCCTTGCCCTACCTGCTTGCACCATAGCCTGTTGCCTCTTAAAGGCATCCATGTCTCCAGGGTTTGTAATTGTGCCAGCAACAGCCCCTTGGTGTCCCTGCAAAAAGGAAAACTCAAGGAATTAGTGAGGGATTAGCAATAAAGATACTCAATAGAATTTAAGAAATAAACAATAGATCATTTCATTGTAATAAGTGCTTGAACAAGCGTGCATCTATTACCTGAAACTGCTGCTGGACAGAAAAAGCTGCAGAAACATTGGGAGGAAGCTGTGTTGCTATGGCAACTGGTGTCACTGCTTGGCCATCCTTTCCAGTAACAACCTTTACCTGAAAGACACAGATTTAAGAGATGAACAATATTCATTAGATGAAATGAAAGAACGTACAATTTTGTAATTGTAAATTTTCTACTTGATCCAAAGTTATACCTCATCATTAATGACCTCAGACTGTTCTTCTTCTTCCTCTTCATCTTCAAGGTCCAAGTCATTCTGTCTCAAATAAGTATACAAAGGAACACAGGGCTTCTTCTTAAAAGCTACATAGTCCATCATGTTACCTTGGAGGTGCTGCAGAAAGAAAAGCTCGATAAGGTATTCTTTGAACACTTCTTTCAGGTTCTCCATCTTCTTGGTGTTGTGCTCCAGGCACAGTTTTCTCAGATGGGCAATCTCTGGAGTAGAAGGAGCAATTTCCTCTAACTTCTTGGGAGCCTGCTTCTTTATAGTCGCTACAGACATGCTGGTGGGTGCAAGAGGATTGTTGGGGATCCCTTGGGTTGGACTGGTGAGGGATGGGCTAGACGGTGGAATGGAGGAGGGTATACTGAATGATGCCGTGGCTGTGGTTCCTACTCCAGCAACCACACCCTGCGACGTCTTCTCAAATATCATAGGGCGTGCCAGCTGTCCTTGAATGATACTGCTGATCTGTGGAGGTAGGTTGGAAGTGGTGATGTGACCAGGACTGCCTAAAGTGGGGAGAGCAGTACCGCTGGCCACAGGACTTTGAGGTCCGAGGTGGTGGATGGTGCCTCCGGTCTGTGAGTGAGGTTGAGAGAGCCGGCGTTCCCTCACAGAGCCTGGTGTTCCTGGAGAGGCCAGCTGTATCTGACCAGGTGTGGCTTGGGCAATCTGGGCTAGTCCAGTCCCTTCCTGGTAAACAAAGTGGCCACTTCCCGATGGACTGCCTAAACTGATTTGTCGCACTAACATACCAGCTTCAACAAATCGTGTTGGACTCTGTCCACACACACCCAATGCTGTTGCAGGTGCTCCTGGCCTTGTCACACCTTGCAGAGGGACTGGGCTGTGCTGGGTGGGACTTTGGGGCTGCAAGGGCTGGGGCACAGGTGAGGTGACCTGAATGTAGGAGGATGGAGCATGCTCAAACCTCCACTGAGACGTAGTATGCTGGAACCCAGGGGATGCTGGGTTCTGGATGGGAAGTGGGGTTAGGGTGAGTTGCTGGTTACCAGTCACCATCTGCCCCACATTTTGTAATGTGATGTTCATATTCTGGCCAGTGACTGGGCTACGACTCATGATTATCTGATAATTGGGCGACTGGGGAGCTGAAGGGCTGGGAGCAGAAGAAAATGTGGTCACAGGAGATTGAGGGTGGTTAACTGTAGCTTGCTGCTGTGTGACTGCCATGGTGGTGGGCTGCTGCTGCTCCTCTGCTTCAGCCCCACTGACAGACTTGGATCTCTGAAGTTGTCGTTGCATATTCTGTGATCCACTTCCATGGTGCATTGCGTGACACTGTTACTATGTCTAAACACAATAATCTATAGAAAGGGCACAGCAAAGCACAACAATTAAGTGACTTTTACCTATTGAACGTGCCCCAAAAAGAAGACCGACAGAAGGCTTTTTCTGGTAGGTCACCCAACATGGTCCCAGATTTTAAACATATTAAAGAATTGTATTTTAAATAAGGTTCTCTATAAAACATACAGACAATATGCATATGTGAACTGTCAAGAGATTATGCCATATTGTTTATACCCAAGCAAAACCTTTAATATCTCTGGATGTACAGTGTTGCAACTTAATGCGCATCAGTGATGATTGATTTTTACACCATTGTGATGATGCTAATGATGATTGTGCTGTTGCTTAATTTGATAGGTAGTCTATACAGGATTAATCTAAAACCAATTTTCTGGTCTTATTATATATACAAACTATTTCTCAATGTATTCAACAGAAAATGAACTCAATCATCAATATCTTGATATAAAAGGACACCCATCATGACAGAGGATTTTCTCCACATCACCCACTTATTGTATTAAACTGTTATACCTAAACAATCTTAAATACATACACATGAAAAGCTCCACATGTATTTACACTAAGTAATGTAGATATAAACAAACAAATGGTGGGCACTACACTTCATGCTTGACAGCTGGCGCATCATCACCCATTATTATAACGTTACAGCGGGGGCCTGTTAAAAGCAAAGTAAGGAAGGGATGTTATATTTAGGACTAGAACATACACCTTGTAAGCACTTAACGTTTTATATTAAGATGTTTTAACATTAAGATAAATCTTTAAGGTGATACAGCTACACCCCATCTTTACACCGGTGTGCACGTAAGCGAGCACCAGACTAAAATATAAGGTTATATATCGCCAGATATAGATTGTCCTGTAATGAAAACGATGGTTGATCTTGTTTACCGCTGTGAATCAGCCAAAGCAAACTTGCATATTAAACAAAGGTAATATAACGTTTCTGGTGACTTGTATTGTTAATGTAAATTACAGCGCAAAGAAACTCGAGTTTGTTGTATACCACTCGTTTTAACACCGTAATAACGGCACTATATTTACAACAAAAAGTAGCTAGCTGGCTACATATAACAGTATTTACTTGATACTGGTTTTAATTGTCATTGTTTATTACGATGTTTACGTTAGCTCCACCAGCTCGGTCCGGGGCGTAACATTGCTAGCTAACGCTAGCTAGTTAGTAGCAGTGCAATGAGACATAAACCCACGCAATTGTCAAAATAATTACATAGAGACTAAGAGTTGGGTGATAAATAAACACAATGTATATTTTAAATATTAAACTGTAATATCTAGCTAGAATAATGCTGTCTGTGCCATTTCAGCTATTAGAATGACCCTTGCTACGGGACGTGTGCTAGCCAATGCTAACGATGTTAGCTTGTTATTGCTAGCAGGCCAACTGCCAATGAATAAATACATTTTATCACCTCAACGGTGTTACTTACAGGGAATGGGGCTTCTGCAGTAGTTTCATAAATCCTAAGTCATATTTACAATAAAGCACATGCTGTAACAAATCTTATTCCGCGAAAAAATAAAATATCGATATTGCTAGCGGCTACTCAATGTTTTGAAGCTAATTTCATTCAGCAACATGGCGACCGCAGCAACCTTTTGTGTAACCCGGATGTCGATCTGTCTCCAGGAAGTGGTTAAACCATGAAACGATCTCTTAATACATCTATGGTTAAAAAAATTTTAATAAAAAATATTTAAGTCAAGAGGCCTATTTTTTGTATTTAGTCCTTAGAAAGTGATTAACGCACAAATTAAAGAAACTATTTGGAGCTTGGAATTCAGGAAAAAGTGTAATTGTAACGGTCAAAATTGTAATTTAAGTCAAATATTGTGGCAAACAAAACATACTGATTAAGCATTAGCATGCAAAGTACAACAGAACAGAGAATTCATACTTTTAACAATAAATATTTATTTTCATCACACAGTGTGTAACAATTCATTTTGGCAAATTTGACTGGCAGTCATAAAATACTAGTAGAAAAGGCAATTTGATCAATTCTAACAAACTTTCGTTTTAATACTTACATTTTCACAAAATTTTTAATAAGTCATTTAAATAAACTAGTGTACTATCAGGCAAAATCATGTACAAATTCATTCACAAATTAATCTTTTTACATTAATGCAAACAGGTGGGGGAAAATACAAACTAATGTGCAAACATTAGATAAACATTAGCAATGTGGCATGCAGTTAATAACACTAAGTATCTCATGACTGAGTACATCACCACCTGACGGAGGGCATTGTTGGATCAGTTGTTGTTTAACTAAAATCCCATTCAAATGTCAAAATATACTTATTGCAGTGCAGCCTATGATGTAAGTCGATAGGACTTATATTGTATAAGGTCAAACATACTTTCATTACCTTTACATCCACTACTCTGCTGTGATGAAAAATGTAAAAAACTAAACAAAAAAACAGGCACATTTACTATTACTGCTACACATTTGGTCATCTCATTCAAAATATCCAGACTTTTACAGAACACATAACACCAACGCTTTAAATACAGAGTATAAGAACAACTAAATAATCATTGTTTCAAGTACAACATTTTTAAAATCAATTATTATTTATCTGATTATTCTATGTGCAAAACACAAAACAACGCATCATTATATACAGTCTGTAACAAAAAAACAAAACAAATACTTATAACAATTTACCTGATCCAAGTATTCAAACAATCATGACATTTCAACATCTTCAAGAACTTGTCCAAAACAGGACTTTTCTTTTCTGTGCATTTATGTAAAGATTCCAGACTGGCGTTTGGGATAAGAGCAAATGCTCCAGTGGTCGTTTTCCTTAAGACAGATCAAAGTGCTAGTGTGTATTGACAGTCTAGGATGCTCCATCTACACTGAGGGCAGACGGATGAGGCAAGATAATGCATTTGTAGAGCTCATTGCTACTTTTAACTCTGCAGAGCAGAAAGGCGTCGCTCAATACACTGCTTACCTGAGAACAGAAATAAATTAAGATTAGAATAAAATCTCATCAAGACCTAGGCAAGATTACAAGAGGAATTCATATGTGGTCTGATTCTAGCATATTAAACTACTATCTTGTGGTTTGTGTGTCAACAGTGCTGCCACATACATTTATCGATGCTGTCAATGTCCTTCTGCTCTGTGATGATCCGGGACAGACCCTCCATCAGCAAAAGGGCTTTGTGGTAGCGCTGGACTGATGCTGTGCCATAGTGGAACATCTCATCTAGAGCAGCACACTGTACCTGAATGCAGTAAGAACACATACACACACATTAAGGGCTAAGATACAGATGCATACTGGATATATATGCTGGATAGAACCTGATTTTAAGTGAATATCAACATCCCCTGCTCTGAGGTGAGCTCACCATGTGCACCGTGTGGCTGTAGATGAGCTTCTCTGCTGTAAGTCCATTGAAACGGTCCATAAGCTTCTGTTTGTCAAGCAAGAAGGTCTGCAGGCGATGGTTGAGGGTGCGACAGTACGTCACACAGCTCTTGTACAATTCATTCAGCTTCCTGAGCACTGCACAAAAGTATGCAAATACATTTCATTATTCAGAGATAAACTGACCCTTGTCATCACGCTTTAACATGGAATGCTAATTCTCACTCAGTTAGACCACCTAGATGGATCACTGCTCTCTTTTTAGACTAGAACACCCAAAAGCTCTTGTTCTTCCTGAAGGACTACAAACATTTAACAGGCACCTTTCAAGTGTACAAAAGCAGAGTGCTTAGTACTCAGAACCAGAGGTCACTGGTCTCACCTTGTTTGACTGTAGCAGAGGGGAGAAGTCGGCCTTGTCTGATAGTCTCTTTAGCATTGTGCAGTGCTGATGACAGAAACTCTTCAGCTTTCATGTACAACACTAACTGCTCTGCATAGCTGGAATATGCACATAAGAAACACCAGTCATTCCCAAGCAGATTTGTGAAGGAAGGAAGCTACTGTATATCAACATATATACATACAGAAAATGTACAAAACCTCTCACCTCCATTCTTTACTCAGGAGGCTGATCTGATCCGTCACCAAGCTCTGCTCTAGAAAAGAAACATCAGGACTGCCGATGGCATCCAGCGCCGAGTCCTTGGAAGAAGCCAATTCCATGACACAGAGGACAAAAGCCAAAGTGAATCGCAGGTCACTCAGAGCATCTGTGTGAGCCGGCTGTGAAAGGAACACATACTGTGACTACCGAAACTGTTAATGTGAAATCTAAATTTGCATCTTTCAAATGTACATTAATACTGTAACTTCAAAACAACCTGGAGGGTTCACCTCACAGTATCGTCTCATAGTATTCGTCTGTACCTCCATCAGTGTATCTTCTGGGAGCTCTGGAGGGTGAAAGACCAGACTGCTGTGTGGAGTCGCGTCCATGGCTTCAGTCTCACTGTTTCTACGGCTTCCTTCCCGGAGAAGGCGACTGTTCAGTAGCCAAGCTGAGTTAATGTAGCTGGGGGAGCCTGCATTTCAGACAACAACAAATACAGCTGAACCCTGAACAGCGGAAATACGGGTAATGAAGAGCGCATGGGAGTAACTGATGACACGTTTTAGGTTTACAATAACAAGGTGGCTCTTTTTTATGTGTTGTTTTATTATTATTTTGATTTCAAAGCTTGAATGTAAACAATCACAGTGTGTTCTTTTACCTGCCCAATGTTCAAAAAAATTTGGGGGCATTTTAGGCCCTCATTTATTTGCAGAGGAGCAAACCTCTACATATGGGCGCGCGCTCCACCAAGTGAGCTACCCAGGCGCCCGTTTACCTCAAATTTTACCTGGTTAACAAGGGGCTCTCAGTGCTCGTGTTTTGCTTTAGATTATGTTAATTGGAAAACTGAATTTACTTAATTTGCACAAGTGGTGGAAATTAACTCTAAACCGGAGAAAGCAGTTCATAATACAAAAAATACAGCCTCATTTGATCACTCAAAAATGTACTTAATTAAGGGACTTCTCACAAACCTTCTACAACACAAGCTAAAATACTGCACTCGACAGTAAGTCAATATTCACGTTAGAACATCTACCTGAGAACATCCTTGTGGTATCAGGAGGAGTGTCTCCTCTGGACAGAGAACCCATAGTGAAAATCGTAGGAGGTGGGCTGTCGGCGTATTGAAAGCCTCTATGACAACCAGTAGGTGGGGCTGTAGGAGAAAATAAGAGTTTAGGTCAAATGGGTGATAAGATGTCCATGGGAAGTGTGCAGCTGAACTGCAGCCGAGTAAATGACATGTCATAGCAGTAGAAGCTTCAAAATATGCACTTTGTAACTTCACCTTGCCTGCTAATGATGTGTGTGTTTATTTCACAATAGGTATTGATTTCACTATTACATAATACATAAAGCATTCCCTTTGCATGACTTTAAAGGGTAATTCAAAAATGTGGCTGTAAAATGTGTACCCATCTTTTCTAAACTACAACAACAGCTACAAAGTCTTAAATACTGGTGAACAAAGAGAGTATCAGTAGAAAATTGGTCCTATTTGTTCCAATGCTACCTGCTATATCCATGCTTTTCTCACAGTTGAGGCTCTCGTCGCTTCCCTCTTCAAAAAGGTGAGCTCCAAAGGCCGCCTTCAGTAGCATGTCAGACAGCTTGCCTGCACTCAGTGATCTGGACATTTAATACAGCCACAGACACCATTGAGAGCATTAAATAATTTATCAGACAGCGTACAGTATCTTTTATACCGTGTGACATCTCTAGGTGCCAGATGGCACATTTTTATATGAATGAAGTCTTAAATAGATGTGGATTAGTGAAATACACACATACAAATTCACATTTCATTCCACTGTCATATGATTTTGCAGATTATATTGTTATATTCATAATAATATATTAATAATAAACTGGTCAGACCTTTTAAAAGGCCCACTGCTATTGGCTGATTTCCTGCTGAGTTGGGTCTGGGTAGCAGGACATGGGTCAAGGGATTGCAGGTCTAGGACTGTCCTGATTCGGTTTGGCATTCTTGAATGAACCCCCTGTTTAAAAGGAAATGACAGTTTTGAAAACATAATTTAAATACTAGCATGTATACTGTACAATTAGGCGATCAATTTGATTCTGCTGTGTGAGCTGCTTGTAGATAAAGCCTTTGCTCTCATAGAAAGTCACTTTTGCTGTTTTGAAGCGAGGCGAAACAAAATTGCACCAGCTAATATGTTGTGTGCGTTGAGAAAGAAACGCACATGATGGTGTGTATTAATTTAGATGTTTTAGATGCTGACCTTGGGACTGGAGGTGTCCTGCATGTCAGGAGAGCCAGTGAGCAGTCCAGTTCTTGTGCTGAGAGGGAGAATCTGCTCTGAGGTCTTTGGGGTCATTCCCACTAGAGTGCAGAGTATTATAAAAGATTAAACCATTAAACCGTGAGTCAGGCAGAGGGGAATATGGGTACAGAGAAAATCAAATCGCAACACATCACCACAAAACAACTCCGGGAATGTACTGTACGTGACGTGTTTCAGATGGTGTAATTTTTGTTAACACCCAAATGGCTCTGGTGGCCAACCACAAGTGACATTGCACGGACAAATTTCCACGGAGTGTGTTAAGCTACAGGAGTGTGACCTAGAGAGTTGCTGTAGAAGAGCTCTGCTTAACAAACACTCCCTAAATAGGTGAAACAAAAGCTGATTGAGGTGACTACCTAGTGGGGAGGACTGTAGTGGTCGGGCTCCTCCAACCCCTGGAGAGTTGAGGACAAATCCTGGACTTGGAGCTCTACAGCCTCCACATTGTGGGGAGCTGCTGCTAGCACAGCAGAGTGTGACCCTGTATGACATGAGGTATAGTTAGAAAAAGACAGAAGAGAATGGGTAATAACAAGACACTGAGGTGGGGTGGGGGAAGAGATAAGACAGCCAAGCGGCTGCACATGCCTGGTGGAGCCATGCATGCCGACAGGTTGCAGGTTCTGTTCAATACGCTGGTAGTTTTGGATTTGAGTTGGGACAGGAATGGGCACCGAGGGGCTGCATTTACGAACAATTTCAACAGGCTTGCTGCATGTATGAAAGAGGAAGCAAAGGAATTAGACACAAAAGGAATGTCATTTTTTTTAATAAATCAATTAAAAATAACAGTGGAATTCACAAAAAGTAAAAGCACATGTTCTCAACCCATACTTTCTCATATTGGACATAAAATGAATACAGATAGGTTTAAGCTCACACACAACTTACTCATCTATCTCAGAACATCTTTTACCAACCAAAATCTGAACCTGCCTGGCATTCTCTTACCTAACAGGCTTGGAGGGAGAGTGTAGCAGCGGCGAGGGTGGAGGTGTCTTTCCTGCATTTCTGGGACCTCTCTCAGCCAATAGTGAGCTCCTTAAAAATGATATTTGTTAGCTCTGTCTGCACATTGAACAATATTTAATAACATTACTTTTGCAAAATATTTATAAACAAATCTGTGTTTTTGTATATATCAAAAAAAGCATCATATTCAATCATATTCTCAGAAAATGATGGCACTGATTAACTTACAAGATATTGTGCACTACTCACCCACTGTATATCAGGCAACTCTCAATGGGTGACCCAACTTCCAGTTCACATGTGCACTCGCCTACAAAGAAATGAAATAGAAATAGTCAGACTCCTTTTGCTGATGTGAAGAAAAACCTGCACAATAAAAAATAAGTACAGATATCTATAGAGTGAGGTTTACATGGCTTACTTAGAAACTGGGCAGGCACCATGACATAGTCCTCTGTGTAAGATGAGGTGTTCCTAAGGTCTTGATTGGCTATATCTTTCAGCAGGAAGCCGGGGGTGTCCTGTGTAGGGGAATACTGCGCTTTGGGCGGAAGTCGGTGCATTTCTCCATCGGAATGCTAAGAGAGTGTAAAATAAAGATATATAACTATGATGGATTACAAGAAAACTAATACACTATGAGCTTACTGTTTTTATTTAAAAAGACACTTTCCATCATTTTTTTTGTGTATTTATTTTTATTGTTTTCGTAACAAAGAAGTAAGACACTGTCCATCATTGACCAAGTGATTTTGTTTTATAAAACTACTAAAGAGAGGTGAACACACTTGAGGAGAGGCCAGATGGGATGTGGAGGAGCTGCTAGAGGAGCTGACCGAGCCTGAACTGGGGTAGGGGAGCACAGTAGCTGGAGAGCCTGTCAAGAAAACATACATAACACAAACATAAATGTGCTTGCATTAAGACCCCGGCTACAGCACCTTTATTTATTCTAAGCTGTACAGCAACAAATAAGATACAGTCCTTACATTTCTTTGTGGGTGAGCTCGTCTCCAAGAAAGGATGGTGAAAAAACTCATCTGCAAATGCAAATACTTATATGTAAGAGAGGCTTTTTAAAAATGAAATTAGGAAAAGCAGTTCTGAATGTTAAAAGGCAGAGGCTTACCAAAGCCGATCCGTTCTTTGTGGTTTCTCTGCAGCAGCCCCAACAGCAGGTGTCTTAGGTTGCTAGAAGTCTCCTTTGGGATGCTGGGAAAAGAGGGGAAAACCATTAAGTGGGTTATTTTCTCATATTTATTTATTATTATATTCATATTTTTTAACTTGCTGTTCCAGTGTGTTCACTGGTTTTGCATGATATATGTGGTCCTAAAATACATAATATTTAGGTCACTTGTGTTTCATAAGCTCACAAAAAATGAGTGAATTTTTCATCTAATTTGCAGCTTCACTGCAAAACCTCTCAGGCTATCATGACACAGACAGTGTGTGTGTGTGTGTGTGTGTGTGTGTGTGTGTGTGTGTGTGTGTGTGTGTGTGTGTGTGTGTGTGTGTGTGTGTGTGTGTGTGTGTGTGCTTGTTTAACTATATTCTTGGAGTCCAAAAAACGGGAGTCCAGTATACTTGTGGGGTCCCGACAGCTTTATGGGGCCAAAATGCTGGACCCCACAAGTTTAAAGGGCTGTTTGAGGGTTAAGACTTGATTTTAGGATTAGGGATAGAATTAGGTTAGGGTAAGGGTTAAGGTTAGGCATTTAGTTGTGATGGTTAAGGTTAAGGTAAGGGGCTAGGGAATGCATTATGTCAATGTCATGTGGAAAATGTTGTGCTGTGCAGGTCACTAGCTGGCAGCTTGAAGCAGGTTATATATAGAATGACAAGAAAACAACAAACATGCCTCCTTACACTGAGTCTTATCAAGTGGCTTTATCACTGCAAAAGACAAGCATGGCTACAAAACAAACACAGGCTGGCCAAGTACATCATAAAAACAGTGGGAGAACAATTCATAAATCCCTTTCAACCCTTTCCAGGTCCAAGTTCTGAGCATGAGGTTTTCAGTGTTCAAAATGACTTTAAATAGCCAGGAGAACTGATTGTAAGGGCATTTGTCAAATTATATCATGTCAGATAAATAAGAGTTTCACGTTGCGCATGGGCAGCACCTCATGTAGAGACATACCTGTATATCATAGGCAGGACACTTGATTTAGCATCATACATTTGTTAGATTTTTTAAATATCAACTGTGTGCGTGTGGCTGATAGAGAAAGTTCTCGATGATCAGCCGTCAAACGGACTATTTTGAGTGGTGGTATGGGTTTTATTGAGTGCTAATTACCCATATGTGTGTACATGTGTCTGCGTGTGCTCTTGCTCTGGTCTGTGTGCACTCCAAACAGCATTCACATTCTCCCTGTAAACACACTGTTTACACCCTCCTCCTATCATGTTCCTGTGCGTATTGTGTGTGTACAGTATAGAAGTGTGTTGGCGTGGGGACATCCACTAACCTGGGTAGGAGGGTCCTGTTGCTTTCATAAAACAAACGGAGCTCTTGCGGGGTGCTGGCCTACACACACACACACACACACACACACACACACACACACACACACACACACACACACACACACACACACACACACACACACACACACACACACACACACACACACACACACACACACACACACACACACACACACACACACACACACACACACACACACACACAAGTTACACTTGAAAATGACTGCTCACATGCACACACAAATAAACATATGCAAATGAATGCACCTGCATCCTTACAAACATGCATTTGAATAAATGATAGTGGATAGTGGAAGCTACATCATTACAAATATATATATATATATAAAAAAAAAATAGTTATGCCACAGAGCATATAATCCAAATATAAATAATGTGTGGGTGTTTGATGATCCCATCAAGGGCAAAGTGGAATGCTTGGAGATGCCAGCTAAGCCAGCTAAGTAAACATCAGCAGTAGCGGCAGCAGCAGCTAACCTAGCACTGACCCTTGCATTATCTAAACTAACAGACCTGCCTGACAGAAATAGCAGTCAATCTTCCCCCTCATTCTCAGGGAAAATGCATTCAAGGAAACTGAACATAAATAATCTCAATAGGTACAAAAGGTAAAACAATGAAACAGAATGCTTCTTCTTCTTCAACTGATCATATATGGGGACATAAATGGACTTCAGACAAAGAAGGGACCAAAAACGAGACAAAACATTAGCACGTGTCTTTACATATTTCACAACTGAGCTTGCATTCGGCAAATAACAGTTCAACAGTGTCATCTGAGCAGCCACGTAAACAGGAGAAAGTACTACCCAGGGCTGTGAAGCAATATTTGCTTTGGGTTGGGAGAAATGGCTCACAGCCATTTCCTCCATGCCCCCCCCCCCCACCCCCAATCTGTAAACAAGGTGCTTTCCTAATAAGTAGTCAAGCTGTTCCAGCATTTTCCAACTACTAACACTGGAGAACAGGGAGAGTGTCACCTAGCAGGCAGGTGGTTTTTAATGTTGCAATGTGGATCCTGTTTCTCTGTGCTGTAAAAGGGATGCATCGCGTTCAGTTTTGTGTTGACAATAACGAGTCTGCCCTTTCTAGGACCGGAGCGTTTGTTGGCAAATTGCTAAATTAATTTACCTAAACACCTAAAAAGAGTGATGTTACAGTTTTTGTATCTGCATATGTGTGTGTGTGTGTGTGTGTGCGCTTTTAAGTGCCACTTACATAAAATGGCGCCTTTCCAGTCAGACACTGGTAGACAATAGTACCTATGCTCCACAGATCAGCCTTGGCATCGTAGTTCTGGGACATGATGACCTCAGGAGCCTGTGTCCAGACAAACACAGCTTACAGCTTAGGGACACGGTGACAGTACACCTTGTTGGCGCATAAAAGTAAGAGACCTTAATACTCACCATGTACATAGGAGAGCCACACAGCGTGGCCGCCATAGTGTTTGTCTGGAGATGACGTGCGAACCCAAAGTCAGCTGGAGGGTGAGAGAAATAAGGTGAGGGTCATACACGCCTGTGTGTGTGTGTGTGTGTATATGTGTGGGTGTGCAGGGGTCTAAAGAACACAACAGGACATCACACAAATGGGCCGTTTCAGTGACACTCCCACCATCGCACAACCCCTCCGGCCAGCGGCCGGATCGCTTTTTTTGGTCGGAAAGCAGTGTTAATACTCTGCGAAGTGAAGTCATTACCTATCTTAAGGCATGTATTGATGGGGCTGGACCTGCGCCCCTCTGGGTGGCAGAGCAAGATGTTCTGGGGTTTGAGGTCTCTGTGGAGGATGCCTTTGCTCTGCAGGATCTTCATGGCCTGACCGATCTGCTGCAGGAATACTCGGATGGTGTCCTCACTTAACGTGCCCTTAGCTGAGGGTCAGAGGGATGAAATACATAAGATAATCTAGGAGGAAGTTAGCATGGCAGTAAACTGAAGTTTTATCATATTGCATGGTATGTAGATACACACTGTCGGCATTTAATCCCAGCATGCTGGCCCGCTCAAGTGCCATAAGCACAAATGTTTACTGCCGGTATAGCATCTCAAATGTGAATATTTTCGGCTTTTTCTAGTATTCTATATATTGAACTACATATTTTGGGATTTTGGACTGTTCAGTCAGACAATACAAACAATTTGAGGACGTCACTTTTGGTTTTGGGAAATTGTTGATGGAAATGACTAATTATAAAAAATAATCAAGAAATGAATTATAATGAAAATAATTGGTAGTTGCAGTCCTTGATCTTACTTAAAATTTGAGTTTTTACACTCTCACTAGAAACTCCAACATAATATAAGGTGAAGATGCTCTACTCTTAGCACATCAGTGTCACTGCTGTCACACTTCGTGGAAGAGAATTTTGTTTACGATGGGGGCTTCATTTGGATATTAACGTCAAGGCCATCGGACATGCTAGACATGTCCCTCCCCCCCAGTATATTCAGTATTTCTAGCTGTATTTCTAGCTGCAGTGTTTTTCCATCGGAGCACAGGGGATAAGTGAGTGGCAGATGGGTGAGGTCATGTGGGTGCTCTGTGAACCTTGCCAAGAGTGACTGAGGGTTGTGCTGCAAATAGCTGGATATGTCTCCTTGGCAGGGACACTGAATGAACAAGTCTACAAAATAGGAGACGCTGGCAAGGTGAAAGAATTAGACCAATGATCCAGATTAGTATTTGAATAGACACCAGCGAGGTAAATTCAGCCTGAGAAAAATCAACCCCATGCCCTCAGCCGCGTCATTATATTTTGGAGCAGGTTTTGAAACTTGAGGCAGGGGACATTTTCAGTGTATAGCCTATTGCATTCTGAGAAAGAAAGAAAAAAAAAAAAAAAAAAAAAAATCACAAAACTGAAAAATAAAAGCTGGGAGTTATTGTGGCCACTCATTTTGTACTGGTTTCTACATCATTTATATGGAAAAACTTTGGGGGGGGGGAACTTTAGGGGTAGTTTAATTAATTAGTTTAATTTGATCTGTGTTAAGCACTTGGGAGTATTAGTAATCATTTACCCACTGACCTGTTGGAACCGTAAACCTGAATTCTATGGTTGTTCTGCTCTGCCTCCTCAAAATCCTATTATTTCACTGAAAAAGCGTAGCCAAGCCTCTTAAAAGCCAAACTGACCTAGCAGTGCAACAGTAAGCTGCTCCAAACATGTTTACAGATAACAAACTGTAAATTTGATCCTCTAATTCAACACCGAGGAGTGTGAACGTCTTTTTTTTTTTTTTTTCCAGGTCAAACAGAAAACTTTACAGTAGTGAGACCTGAGCTATATTAAGCGCTGCAGGATGTAGGCAAACTTACAGTGAAGGTACTCTGCCAGGTCGCCTCCATTGCAGTACTGAAACGTTGAGACAGACGAGTCTTAATAGAAGCATTGATAATGCTGCCTTGTTAGTGAATGTGATTTTTCATTTTCATTTCCACGGACCAGGCATTCAAATTTCTAACACGACTCACCTCCATGACGAGATACACACATCCTCCCATTTCCTGTTGATCAAACCAGATAAATGCTTATTATTATTATTTTCAAAGAGCACAGTAACTGGAATAAACTTATGTTAAGAATCGGATTGAAAGTGTGAAAAACACGAATCACATTTATTTCATGTAGAGGGAGATGGAGAATTATTAATCCATCAATGTCATAGCAGCTGTACCCATGTTGCGCAACAAGTGACACAAGCTCAATTCTTACACCGAGTTGACTCCTTTTTGGCCTGTAATCAGCTGCGCTTCTAGAAATTCTGGGCCCAGTGCCAACAGTTAACTCAGGGCCTGAAACTGTACCCCATCACGGCCCTGTCCAGCCCCCCCTGAATCTTTTAGGACCCATCCCGAATTAGGCGCTCTGATTCAACAAGTCACAGAGTTTTGAGGTGACATGGGCTGGGGCAAAAAGGTGAGAAGTTTAGGGTGTCAGTCCCACGTGATTGAAGTAATGAGTGGGGGAGCAAATTGCCTCTTTTCTTTGTCTTTTATATGAAGTTATAGCTAGTAGAGTCTGTGTATTAAAGAAACCTAAGAAGTGTTTACCACGTGTACTTCTGTATTAATAACACCCTGTCTATTACTATGCAGTAAGTATCACTTTACCAGATAATAGAGGGAGCAGGCTGTGCCGATGCCAGGTAAATAAACACATTGCGGACTTCAAACGTATCATCTAAAGTCATTAGTCCTGCACGCTGGTGCCTGTCTGCTGTGAGACTCTACTCAAGACTCTGTGTTTTCTAAGCCATTGTTTAACCGGCTGCACCCTGCCATCTGTCAGGAATAGTGAGAGATCAGCTCGCCCTAGTCTGGTGTCTGCCAGGTGTCAGTAAGGTGAGAGGAGGAAAGCACACACACTGAGGAAAACTCACATCTAAGCAAATGGTTAATTGCATGTGCCATGTGTGTGTGTGTGTGTGTGTGTCCTCTTTAAAAGTTTAAGGATATTCATTTAGTCTATGGCACACAGTGAAACAATATTAATACCATGCTAATAAATTGGACCTAGTTTTCAGTCTTTTAGAATAATGCGTTTGAAGAAAGAAAACTTCCATTTAATATAAACTAGAGATCCCGTTCAGGTCAGTGAGGTCACTAGTAGAACCATGAAAAACTACAACGTCCGACAGCCAAGTCTGTATCACATGGACCGGTGACGCTCAATGTTTGCGGCAACATGTCAACATTTGCAACATGTGCAACATGTGGCAGCAAAGTCCCCCAGTACTGCACCTGCATATTGCTGTGTGGTTACTCAGCATTATGTCTGTGATGATGTGTGAGAGGGGAAAAGAGAAGACAAACCATCTTTACCTGATAGTCAAGTAGTCTGACAATGTTTTCATGTTTGAGTTCCTAGAGGAGGTGGGGGGGGGGGGGGGGGGGTGGAGATATATGGAGTTAAAAAAGGTACACAGAGAGAGACTGACACAGGATGTGTGGCAACATAAAAAGTCAACTTTAGTACCTTCAATATTTTGATTTCTTTACCAAGCAGAGTTTGAGATTTGGCCAAGTTTTTCTTGTTGATACATTTCACAGCAACTACCCAGTCACGTTTCTTGAAAAGTAAAATAAAAGCAGGATATAAAATACACCAGACTTACATTTATTACGAGACAAAGACAAGACAAATTTGTCTCAGATGTAAAACTTACCTCTTTATGTCTGCCTTTGAACACAACTGCAAAGGCACCGTGACCAATCAGGTCTTTCCTGTTGAACTCAAACTTCCCAACAGACTCCATGGATATGGATAATAAAAAATAAATAAATGCGTTCAAGTATCAAGAGGTTGACTCTCCAACTGAAAAAGACGTACAGTCCCACGACTCTTCCCTCGTGCCGGTAAATCCCATGTCATTGATGGAAAAAACTGTCTTCACACGTGACAAGCTTCATACTCGAAGAAAATATCGATGACAACATTAAGAAGTTTCTGTCAACACAACAAAGTAAAAAAAACAACTGTGTCACAAACTATTAGCAACCCGCTGTGCCTTTTAACGATTCAAATTAGTCCCTGTTACTTTTCTAGAACCGGTAGAAGTTAAAAGCTCACGTTAGTGTTGTAAACGCTGTTTGTTTTTAGACACTGAGCTCAGATATTATTGTCTTACTCACCTTTCTACCCATGCGCTGCCAGAGTTATTCATATCTCACGGCGAGCATGCGCAAACAGACAGGCAGAGCTCTGATGCTGACGCCTTCACGGACAACTCGTAAACGCGTAATTCAATGACTTAATTTGGCTAGGATTTAGGTTTAAACGCCCAAGAAGCAACCATTTTACAAATGTAGCTATTGTCATGGTTGCTGGTGGTTTTATTTTAGGTGTAAAGCAGCACAACTATTTTTTTATGCGCTGGTGTATGCTATAGTAAATAATCTATATAAGATCCCTTCCTAATGTGCTTCTAATGTAAGAGAAGGGAAACAAAACCCACAGTCCATGAAATGTACAAATATATTCCAACATTTATGTGAAGCTAATATGAGGCTTCAGCAGTCTGTGTTAATCAAATCAAGAGGAAAGTTAGTCTTTTTACTACATGTCCTTTGTGTTTCTCCAGACTGTTTTCTTGAGGTTCAGTGGAGAGATAGTAACAAAAAGAGAGAATTTTGTTCTAAGACTATAAATTTGGAAGATACCCACTTGATTTGTCTAATTTGGACTGCTGAAGCCTCATACTATCTTCAGATAAACTTTGGAATGTAGTCCACATGAACAGGATGAATGATTACAGTAAGCAACTTGTTTCAATGTACATATACCTAACTGTTTGACTGACAGACATGGGAAATTGTGAACCTTTCCTTTAACACTTTTCTCATCTAGTTGTTTGCATAATGCAGGATGGCTCCATATCAGTCACACTGACAGCAACTTTCAGGTTTGGGTATTCTTCAAAGCCATCCTTAGCAAAAACTGATTAATAATCATGTAAATCACAGTTACAAACACGCACGCACGCACGTGCACACACACACACACACACACGCACGCACGCACACGCACACACACACACACACACACACACACACACACACACACACACACACACACACACACACACACACAGTCTATCTTATTCCTTCTGTTGCTTTATTTTCAAAGCATTGTATTCTGTGTATTTGTGTATCCACCAAACAGTGAAGTGTTAAATAATACAAATGTGAACGTGATGTTAAAAATCATGTAATAAAGACAAAAAAATGACGCTGATTTGTTGTCATAAACGATTTTATAATAAAGATAATTGGAAGCACAAACCATAGTACCATAAGACAACAATCATTAAAGGCCATACAAGCATATCTAACTTTAGATTTGACATGAAAAGGGAGCGCAGAGTGACTTACAGTAAAGGAAACCTAATGTTGGTACAGTGTAAGATCAATGACATTATAAATGATGTCATCTCCCTCTATTCTCACAGTATTTTAAGAAATAAAAGCAACAACCTTGTAAAGTCCCTCTGCTGTAGAACATATTTCATAGTACATAGAAAATTGGAAAGAAATTTGCAACAGAAATAGCTAAAGACAACACAAACTTCACAGAACTGTGTCCAAAGCACAGCCAGTATTCACGATTCCTCAAAAAGCATAACATACTGCAGCTTACTAAGACGTGAGGTACTACAAATATACCAGTTCATTTTGAAAGGGAAAACATACAAATAGACATACAATTTAACATGAGAACATGCTGATTGTTGAGCTGTGACACTTTGCAGAAGACATGATAGAGAACTCAGAATCACAAAATAAATAAATACATTATATCAGATTTACATAGGGTCGAATTCACTGCTGCTTCAGCCATTGTTATCATGCAGTTGTTGTGTCCCCAGTGTTGGATTAAAGCTGTATGAATCAGGTGAATCTTGGAGCAGTTAATTCAGGAAAAATAAGCAAATTTATAGTCCTTTGTGATGGCGCGGTCACGGTAGGCTTGTATCATGTGGACGCGCCGACAGTTTTGTTGTCATTACTTAGAATTCCTCATGGGGGCGGCAGAAACTACGCACTATAACTTTAAGGCATAAATCGAACACTATATCTAAGGAAAATATACAGCTTTCCTTGGTATTTTTTTTCTAACGAGCTGCTGGCGGTGGCTTCATATTGACTAAACAGACATGAAAGTGGTGTCAGTCTTTTCATCTAACTTTCAGCAAGAAAGCAAATAAGCATCAGTTAAATAAACTCTCGCTAATTACTAAATCAACTGCAATATACAGATGTCAGATGGAATCTAGGAGCTCCACCACACAGAGCATTGATGCTAGACCCTGAACTACACTCCTGGATGTCAAGACTCACACTGATGTCCTCAGAAATCCCTGCTCTCGTTTTTGGGAACACAATATGTTTTTATGAGATAATAATAAGGCACAGTCCTTAGAGTCTGTTTGTCTTTAAAAGGTGAAGCTATTATTCAGCTACACAACACCTTCATTGGTACAGTATCACTTTCACTTGAGCAGATGAGTGTCTGATTCATTACATAACATAGTGGGAGAATACTCTGGCCAGTGTTTGTCATTCTACACTAGTGAGCTTCAGACTGCTCTCCTGTCACGGACAGAAATGGTTCTACACGGCGGAGAGGTCGATACGATTTGCTGAGTTGCTACTTTTGTCCCATGTGTTCATCTTGGTGGGAGTCACGCCCTCCTTGTTTCCATTCATCTAGAGGATGGGAAGTAAATTGTTAGACTCAGGCAGTTAGGAGTTGAGCAGCTCATTATTGTTTGAGCAAATCTTTAAACACCAGCAGCACTCACAATGTCAGAGTTGAACGGCTTCACATTGATGTTTCGGATGGAACTGCTGGTAAGAGACCACACCTTGGTTTTGTGTTTGAAAGCAGCTCTGACCTACAGAAAGATGCACAGCCATACCAGACAATGGTGACAAATGTCAGGCCGAATACCTCTTATCACCCTAAATCAGAAATTGGGGCTGCAGCAGAGAACATCGTCCCTTCCCTTCCCTGCTAATTAGAATAGATAACATTAATTGATGCTGTAGCGTGTGTACAATTTTCTCCCACAAGACGTGACAAATCAAAACATTAAAACACACATCTAATGTGTTTAGCACCATACCTCAGAGTTGAGAAGACAGTGAAACAAGAAGACAAAGAACCCCTACAGAAAAAGGAAAAAATTTACTTTAGCATCACTTTCACAAATGGCTGCAAAAATTTTGGAAAAGAAAAAGTCCCGTAGTGAGGAACTTACTTGTAACGAGTTGAATACAGCAAAAATATACAGGAATGGCAAAGAGTGTGTGTTGACAGCGAGAACGCCAAAGATCCAGGAAATGCCGAGTATAGGCAGGAGCACAGCCACCGCCTTCACAGTCAGCCTAGAAACAAAGCAAGGGACAACAATGTTTAAATAATTAGCTTTTAATAAGAGAACAATAAGCACTGTTGTCTGATTGTGAAAACAAATAAACTCACTTGACTGAGTTGGCGTCTCCATGAACCTTGTAGCTCTCTCCGCTGATTCGAGATATGATCCTGGTCACGGATATCAGAATGCCAATGTTCACCTGGAAATCAGAAAAGATGTGAAATACATTTAACACAGGCACAGGAGATATTATCTGGTTTCTTTTCCTCCTCGAATAGAACGTCTACAATGAATATAGATTCAATTGTAGATCAAATTATGCAGCAAATTGGGAACTGTAAAAAATGACAAATGCTAATTTGTTGTCTCACCACAATGACAAAAAGAGCCGGTGCCACAAATGCCCAGATGGCTCCATTCGTCAGTGACAGCCAACAGCTGAGAAAGCAAGGACAGGGGGCAAGGGTAAAAAAGAACAAAATGCTGTAATGCTGGAATGTAAATCTGGAATGACATGTGCAGTTACTGTTGAACAAAAAGCTTTTGAATGACATTAAACACATTGGATGGTTCCAATTTCTTCCACACGTGATGTCATTCTTATGCAATACCACCGAGCTTTGAGGGAATAACATGAATGTCATATAAATCACAGGATTTCATTTTTTCAAAGTGCAGGTCATACTAGAACTGGGTGATATTGAAAAAAAAAATGCATCAATGTCGAAATTGCAGCGATATTGTAGGGTTGATTTTTGGTGCTTTCACAAAATCTTAACACAATGAGAGTTTTGATAAATAATTTTTTTTTATATAAAAGTAATTGTGTGCACATCCCACCTTCTGGCAGGTGCAAGACAAATGAAAGTGCTATAAACACTGCTTTAAACTCCCATATTTAATCAATGCAACGTTTCGACCCTGCTGGGTCTTCTTCAGGCAAATGGTAAACACATTTGATGATTCAGCTGGCACACCATCTGGTTTCAATTAGTCTGATTAGGTCTGAACGGCCCAAAAAAAGACCCACCCATGACATTTTCATAGACGGTTTCACCATATACATCTCAAAAGAGGGGGAGGGGGCTTTTTAAAATACAATATTTTTTAGTTTTGATAAATAATCACCAATAATGTGGATACAATGACTAAGTTGGTAAAAGCAAACACTTAAACAGCTACAAAGTCTTGTAAGTTCAGAAAATGACATCACTTTACTGTGACGCAGCCTTTATAACCAGGAAATGACAACATTTATTAGTGTCATATCACGATATAGCTTCATATATCGATGTCAATATAATATCGATATATATTGCCCAGCCCTAGGTCATACTTACTTGTCAACCTCGCCATAACTGTTCAGAGCTGATGTCATGGATACCACGCATATTACCAATGGAGAGCCTGATGAGAGAGAAAGAAACACACGTTACACATTCACTAAAGATGTCACACAGTACCCATGACTGGATTCACATGCTATGGGGCCATGGGGGCAAAAAATGCGATGTGGGACCCCACTGACCAACTTTTTCTTCAACTTTCTTTGCACTGTGCATGTACCCTGTACCCTGCTGTGTTTAAGTACCAATCAAGTACAGTCCCTTCATAACATATAATTTGCGGAATCAATTAATTGGCGGTTATTACAGTATATCAAACAAAAATATGCATCAAGTACAGTTGGTTCCTTCCTTATGAAACCAAATGCATCTATGTTTGCTTGCTGGCTGTCTTCCTCCCCCTTGCATCTGTTAGCACATTGCTAAATTTTTAATGCCACCAACTGTGTGCTTGTGCGTGTGTATGTATGCCATCACAATATAAACTAAATGGGCACCCACTCTTAAAAACCCTGCTCCATAACACTACTTGTGGTGAAAAACTCCACAGAAAACCTCTACAAAACAAAAATTCACACACACTAAACCTGCCACTGTGGACCTGGGCCCGAGGCGATTGCAGCTGGGTTAATCACAGCGTTAACACAAGTCAGCACTCTCACATTCTTCAACAAGACTGGAACCAAAAGAAATATTTAGGAATCATCTCAAAACCACCTAATAGACCTAAAAGGCTTTCACCAAGACAATACAGTACATTATGACACATCAAGGCCGAATAGTGATTACAACATAATTCCCGCGGTATTTTAACCTTCTCAGTGTCATCGGGAAGTATCCCTCAGTTAATTTTAGCAAACAGCCTTGTGGCCCTTTTAAATCTTGTGACACTCATTATATTGTCCAACAAGATAAACTCCAGCCATTGTAGTGCCTGTCTTTGCAAACAGGTAAACCTGGTGGATTCATTTCTCTGCTGTGCAAATAATTGCTAATTTCCCTGAAAAAAAAAACGATATACTGCTATACTACAAGGAAACTTTACTTTGAAGGAGGAAATGAAAGAAAAAGTAGTCAACAGCCTTCAATACAGCTAATAGCGGCCGCAATTAATTAGAAATCGAGTATTTACTTTTTATGTATAACAACTATACTTCTAACTGTCAGACAAGTCTCCAGCATATATAATTCGTAGCTGGCCGCACAAAATGAAAAATCACTCTGGACTGAAGAAAGGAAGTAATAAAAAAGGGATCGCTTTTCCACTAATGGGTTCAGCATGTGAAGGAGAGACTCTGCATTCCCCAGCAGCCACAGACAGTATGTCCCAGATTCCTTTTATCTGTCCATCAAACTCCAGTTCACTCAGATCAGAGGAGGCAATTGTTATGCTGGAATGCAACTCCAAGCAGATTTATTCAACAGGGTCAGAGTCGCTTACTTTTCCTAAGGGACGTTTGACCAGTGAGGTCACTTGAAAAAAATGTCCAAATCATATTTATAGTAATGGCCTGGCATTAGGTAGAGGCAGGAACAATGGGTGAAATTAGGGACAACACACAAACAAGAAAATGACACACAAGGAACAAGACAGGTGTCTTTGTTATATTCTGAAGCCAATATGGCAGATATATCACCTGTGTTTTCCATCTCATAGTAGTAATTAAAGAGTGCCGAGCAGACCTACCCCAACCAATGCCATAGTAGTAGAAGTGCTTGCTGCCCTCAGAGCCAAACACCTTGACCACCATACTGTAGAGGTGGAGGCCCTCCACCAGCATCCAGGCGAAGGCGCTCAGAAAGAAGAAGTGAAGCAGGACAGCCATGACTTTGCAAGGCAGCTGGGACAGGGGACAAGGCCTTTTACCATCAAAACATTCACTCCATTATTTTTTATGTATGCATTATTATTGTTAAAAGGCATTGATTTTAATTTTACATGTATTATCTTTCATTTTAGATTTTAATCATTTAGTGGTTCTTTAACTTAACCACATTTTACACTTTACACTGTATTTCACTTAGTGTTACACAATCTCTCGTTATTATTCTAATAATCTGAATATTATTAGAATAAATGACAAGGCACTAATCCCACCATCCTCACCACAATAATCATCATTCATTTTATCACTCATCATCATCATCATCATCATCATCATCATCATCATCATCAATCGCATTTGTTTCTTTATTGTCTTCAACAAACTGACAGGAAGGCTGGCACCGTTATTGGCTGCAAACAGGAGACATTTGAAGCAGTGATGGAGCGGAGGTTACTGAACAAGCTGTTATCCATCACGGATAACCCCGATCTTCGCAATCCTACCTACGGCACCTTTAAGTAGTTATACATTTTTGTTCCCAACTTGTATATGCATGTATTCTCCACTATTTTTTTTATCTTATTTTTTTAACATTTTGTTCTTGTATTCTACCCTATTTATTATTTAATGTATATTCTGTATGTGTGCTGTGTGTCTGATATTTTGCTGCTGTAGCACCGTAATTTCCCATTTTGGGATCAATAAAAATCTATCTATCTATCTATCTATCTAATCTATCTATCTATCTATCATTATTAACATTATAATCATCATCAACAACACTGGATGTACCGTGCCCGGATCGAAGCGAGCGCTGATGAGCAGTAAGATCTCAGCCACCAGGATGGCGAAGGACAGGTTGGCGTGGATGTGGTAGCGTTGGTTACGAATGGTACTCACTGACCTGCAGAGCAGCAGCAGCACATCATCACGTTAACTTGTTCTAGTACGTTGGTCATTTTGGTAATACAACTTATATAAAACATTAAAGGTAAATGTTTTAAATACAGATGTGCAGTAAAGGTTGTTAAAGTGATGTTACTCACGACAGAACTGCAAAAGTGACCAGAGTGATGGCAAGACAGAAGATGGAGATTGAGCAGCCGACATAACCGATGGTTGATAGTGCCACCCTGTGGCCAGTAGTGAGCTGTGTACAGAGACACATCACCATCAACAACGGACAAGACAACATGTAAAAACATTATTATTTTGCCAACATGGTGGGTCGGTACATTGTGTCAAGAATGCTAAAAAAGCTAGTTAAGCCTGTTTTATATAGCCTGTATCATTAGCCAGGAAATTATAAGGCTCTGTCCCTGTGTACTTTATGATGATGAACACAATACTGACTCTCATTAGTATTTCTCAGGCAGACTACTCTCCAAGACCGGGCACACTGTCATAAAGCTTTAGCAAAACCTTTTATATCCTCTTGTGTAAAGAATAAAACAAAGATGGAATCCAAACGTTTATAGATGAAAAAAAAGTATTCACACAATTATGTGTTTTTTTTTATTTTACATGATGTTATGAGAGTTTTTGATGTAAGGTTTTTTACCGTAAATGTGCAGTCAATTACTTTTTTTTTTTTATGATTTTGGCAAACTTATATTGTCCAAGAAGCTTAAGAGTGACGGACTGTGTGGCCGGGTTGGCTCAGTGGTAGAGCAGGCACACGTATACTTAGAGGTTTATGCCTTGACGCAGAGGTCCAGGGTTTGAGTCTGACCTGTGACGAATTTCCTGCATGTCTTCCCCATCTCTCCCTTTCTCACCTATCTGTCCTATCAATTAAAGGCAGAAAAGCCCAAAAAATAATCTTAAAAAAAAAGAAAAAGTGTTTTCTTCATATGCACATATCCATGGCGTACGGCCTCATCCATTGATGTTGTTTTGGAGTTCAGGCTATTTTGAGGGGTCGGGTTTGATTCTCCATTAACTGTCTTCACATGTGCCTTGTCATTACGAGGGAAGAGGAGTCTCAGCCTTCCAGAAAAAGGGATATGTGGGATGTTCCCTCGCAGCTGAGGGATGAGGCAGCCCACTAATTAGAGACTGGCTAAGGGAAAGTATAGCATCAAATAGACTTCTGCTCCTTAAATACAACGTTGGCCCACTCAGCTGCAATAAGAAGTCCTCTTTTCTATTGAAAGAAGCCATAGTGGATGCTGACCATACTCCCATGGCACACATTCTTGAATAACAAAGAGTTAGACTGTGGTGACAATGTACACACGTTTGGCATTTCAAATTGCTCCACATGCAGATAATGTAAAAAAATCTCAAATACTGTCCTGGTGTGTGTGTGTGTGCGAGTATGAGTGCTGGGTTATTGTTTGTTTTTGTGGGTGGGCTATAGGGACCTGTTAGACAGGTGTAATGAAGATCCAGTACATGGGTTTAAAGCTACTTTAGTTATCACTTATCTGTACAATACATTGTTTATGTGACTGTCACTAACTTGAAAAAAACAAACAATAAAGAGATTGGGATTTTTGTTTTCTTTCTCTAAAATACTGTTCAGGACTGTGTTCAGAGAAGAGAATGAGAATCACCCCAGATGTTTTAAGAGGACAGTTTTTGGTACAGTTCAAAGGTACAGTTCACTGACCTGTGCAATAACCCAAAAATACCACACTTAATCATGGATGTCCGAAGTACTTAGAACCATAAAACCACCAGTGAAACCGACATTGTGACTGTGTAGGTCTGCTTACAACTGCCCTACAGGGAGGAACGATAAACTGTCCAAAAGACTGAAGTGGGGGCTTCGGGTTGGTGGTTTACTGTGTGGTTAACCGGTGCTTCCTCTCCAATTATGTTCCTACAAATGTACTTATTTTGTGACAAAGACACAGAGGAAGCCACCCACTTTTGAATATGGCTGGGGTAGAGCAATACACTTTCCTCTAAATAGTAGTGGGAGGTTTACTGTTACCTACCAACAGATTCATACGTCATAGCAGGAAAAGCACAGGTGTTACTAATAACAATAACAATGGCTCCATTCTATTCAAGTGTAAGCCGTGACAGTTTTAACAATGAGCTGGTGTGCAAAATACCAGGTCCATGGATGTATTGTAAGAACTGGACACGGGAGTTGGTGATGTACCGCTGCCTCGATCGGTTAGTTAGTTTGTGCTATTGTGTGATTTTGGTGTTTTAAAGGGTTAGTTTGGATTGACAAATGCTCCACTATGTTCACCGGCTACTTGCTAACTTTGCCTGTCTGCTGTCAGTTTATCAAAGCTTTTTTTGTCACTGAAAACCGCTGCCTGATGTGATGCATTGTTAACCCTCTGAGGTCTAAGGGCATTTTTACATATCTTCTTAAATTGACCTTTTTTTTAAGGTATTCCCATACAACTAATCCCCATGTTTCATATCAAATTCTTAGGACAAACTAAACTTTCCAGATAGTGACGCCCAAAGTTTTTCTAGAGCAATGTGTAAATGGATAATTTGGCCCTAAAGCTGAAACATTGATGTTTGCTTTTTGAAATTCCTCAAATCTCTTTTGAAAACAAACCTTAACTTATGGTGTGTTGTGCGAATTGTTTTGGTGCTTGAAATGAATTTACCAAAGTCTTAGGTTATATGTGATTAAAATAGTGAATAAATGTCTGAAATGAAATTTTGTAATATCGCTTTTTGAGTGGGAGTTTTGCCAAACTTTCGGTGCCGTCTTTCGTTCTGAGAGGGTTAATATGCAAGAAAAAAAATGGAGCTGCTTTAAAGAGTAGCTAAATATCCTACCTTTAAGGGAACCACTTGCATAAGTATGGCAAAGTTGGTAAGGTGGTTGCACAAACACACAGAGTATGTCATGTTTCCATCTGAGCGTACACAACCTTCGTTGGACCATACTCCCTCTTTTGAACTGAAAAGGATGACAAATAGGTATTATTTACAGATACAATACACTCAGAGGTTTTTATAGGAACACTGCTGGTAATGAGCAACATGATCTATTAAGGGAAGCACACAGATATTCTTTCGTTGTTGCCAAATTTACCAGGACAATCTGACAGGGCAATCCAATAATTCACATTTTTCTTGATCTTCAGGGCAAAGGGGAGTAAGGAGAGGAAGTCTTTGAATCCAAACACACTCCCTTTTTAAAATGATTTATGCTTTCTTAATAGTGTTTTGGCTCCATTTTTCAGATCAACATTTTTTTTCAACAGAGGGCTGTTGCTCAAGATACAACAAACTGAAACAGGAACACATGTAACCCTGGCTGTTTTTCATTTGAATAGGGAAAAGGGAAGTACACCTATTCCAAATCATTGGTAATTTCTTAGAATTTAAAGCCTAGACTTAAGCAAAGAGCATGCAATGAGTTGACAATCAAGATGCAAAATCCCTTTGGCTCTACATCTGAATGAATAATTGAGACATGCTGCATCTAAATCACGAACACAGACCCACCTGTAGTCCAAGAAAGCACAGTAGAGGAAGACTTTATTGCTCTGATTTAGGACTTGCTCTTGCTGTTCTTTAGTCTGAAAAAGAAAAAGAAAAGAAAATTGAGATCTCTTCATTGTGAGTATGTGCCACAGGAAAACGTTTGCTTTTGGATTGTACTGGCTCATTAAATTACAAGCAAAACTCCAGCAAACCTGTTCGGAAAATGTGCTTTGATCAAGAAGCGACGTGGAATATTTCAGACACAAATCAGCAGCATTCTTTCCTTTGTGATCTTTGGCTCCCTTTCCATGCATGTGCTCAAAAGAAGTATCAGATCTTGATATATTAGATACAGTAAGGGTATTATTATTTTTGATAAATGCTCTGATGACAATTGTATGTTTGTACAAAACCCAGTAAACAAAGTTTAAACCATTAAATAAAGAGGAGTAAAACACTTTACAAATTCTGCTTACGATATAAAATAAAGACACTTTGTCGTTGCTTAAATGCCAATAAAACACCTAAAGAGGTCTGACATCATACTAAAGGACAGACAAGACGCCGATCGACACTCAGCAAAGGTGATTATTACACTGAGCTAAAATCCCTGCTGTCTTCAAGAATCTTATTTGATTATAACTCACTTTTTCCGTGTCATTCCTTAATATGAGATTTGGAGTCCCCGGAGACAGTGAGCTAATGGCTACAGTGCAAGAATGCAGTAATTGGGGCTTGGCCCTGGTTTCAGGTCAAACCACTACCCTCCTCAATCTGTCATCTGAAGAAAACAACACTTTCATTGGCTGGTTGGGTGTATACCGAGAGACTGCACACCTCTTCTCATTCCACAAGCCTTGACTCTCAGACTGAATAAGTGTATGATTAGATGGACTGTGTCTGCACTATTTCCTTCTGGAAAAAGTGAGAGAGAGAGTGAAACTGACACTCAGGCTGTCTGTTTCCTGGCCCATAGGCTCAGTGATTCATATTGAAAAGCATAGCACAATACGTTGACTTCACTGTGTAACCAAATCGTTGCTCTCATTCTGTCTGTTTCGCACATGCAGCTCTTTAGTCATCACTTATTGTGACCCTTGAGATGAATGCAATGGATGGATATGCATCTGGCCCATTAGAGTAGGCAGCACAATGGGTCCAAGAACCATAGGAGCGCCGTAAATGCACCCTGTCATCACAAGCCGGCGTCCAGCTTTGACGAGCTGCAAGCAACCCCGTGGGTGAATTTACTGCTCCCCTGTGGGCTTTAATAACTCACATTGCTTGTTGGGTGTAAATGAAAGCAGATGGATGACAGACAAACTGCCATTGGCGCACTGTAAGCCTTGCTTGTATTTGCTCTCTACAATCACTGACCCTTTAATGTTCCTGTGCAATGAAGGAAGACTAATTATCCACATTAAGCACATAATGTAAACCCTTGTTCTTGGGAAACCATCCATCATTATCAAACCATCATATGCACCAGACACATGCTAAATATACATTGTGTAACAGACCATCACACATATAAGGAGTGCTGTTTGGCCACGCGTCCTCTCTAGCAACTGTCTGTTTGTGGTACATCCAGCGCGTGTTTTCCAGTTGATATCTGAGGAGAGGTGCAAGAACCTGAAAGTTACTGGGTGAGTGTTAAAATGCACTCGGAGATCTGGCCGAGCTTTGTGCGCACGCCGTTCCCTGGGTGCCCTGAGGCCTCCGCCACTAGCCAAGGCTGGAGCTGGAGCTCCAAGTCTTTATTAATAACAGAAGGCCAGCAAACATCGCCTTGGAAATCACTTTGAGCCGTGTAAGGAGAAAAGAAAGCTAGTGACAGCAGAGTGATACAGAGTGACAGGCTGATAGAGGAGAGAGGTCAGAGACAGAGAGGCTGATAAATCATAGAAAGTCAAGGTGTTTCTGGCGCTTCTATGTCGCTATGTTCCACTTGGTGCAGCTGTCAACCACAGCTCCATCTACAGTGATTACTTTAACCCCAACTACTTAAACCCCTACCTCCACGGTAGTGAAATACAAAACTGTCAAAAATCTAGGGCTGCTCATTCAATTTTGTCAACTCATCGATTAGTTGATTGTAAAACTGAGTTTCTCCACAAAGAATCATGCAAAAACTTAAAATCTTGTGTTTACTAGAGATGTGCTGTAGTGGAATTTTCCTTTGCAGCAGGGGTAAAGTTTTGAGAGTTTAGTAAAGTGAAACAAATAAGACAGTAGGAGACTAAACCAAGTTAGGTTTTTTGTATTTTATTAAAGATATATTTGCAAATATAGGAGCAACATGATTTCACAAAAGGCCGCAGCCCCGTGTGGAGTCAGTCCCTCAGATGAGTGAACAGAACACTAGGCTTACTGTATATGCATCTTCAGAGTGACAGCACACACACACAGTTGGATTATTATGACGCTACAGTTTTTACATGCAATCTGATACACATGAAGACAATCGAAAAACACAAGAGACATCTCGGAGCCATTTCGCCTCCTCCTCCCTGTACGACTTTCACCCCCCACCCCCCAGTTACATCTCAAACTGTCTTGGAAAAACTAGAGATAGTTTTAGGGTGACCTTGTAGCCCTAGCTATCTGTTCAGACAGACAGTGCTCACAATATGTTCCAGACTTTGTGAATCAGATTTCTACATGTGGAAATGAGATAAACTCCCTTTCAGCATTTGTAAGAGAATTAAAGTAGAAATAAAACATAAAAATATAAGGAATTATGCTTAAATGCAATTTTGCCATTACAGTGCTCATAAGTTTCTTGGAAATAAGTCATTCAGCATGAAAAAAAGCATTAAACATGACTAATCGACCAAAGAAATCTTAGTCGACTAGCAGCTATCAGAGGTGGAAGACGTATTTAGATACTTCATGTACAACAATGTGAAAATAATACATTACAAGTTAATGCCCTGCATTCATAATTTTACTTCAGTAAAAGTACACAAGTATTATCATAAATTGTATTTATCAAAGTAAAAGTACTCAATCTGCAGAAAAAAATGGCCCGTGTGACTGATGTATAATCTCAATGGACATTATTAAATTGTTACAGTTTTTGCACGTGTTCTGATTGGAACAAAGAAGTTTGAACACATTACATCTGTCCTTAGACTTTTACACTGGCTCCCAGTCAAGGCTAGCCTGGTCCTACCAGACTCTGGTACATTTCATTTGTACAGAGAGTCTGGCCACTCTCCATTGACAAGTGTTAACTTCCTTGAAGGCGGGTACTCTGTTGAAGTTTAAAACTATTGGCTCTGCCCAGAGCCACTCTGGATCTGCCATAACCAAGCACTAACGTTTGGTCGTGACGTATGTCATGTGCATGTGCAACAATAGGGGAGACTAGCGTGACCAGCTTTCCCGGAACTAAAACCAGGACACTTTGCGTGTGACCGTAGTGCTCGTGCACGCACATGCTTTTTAACGTGAACATGTGCCAAACATAGACACAGACACAATTTTGCCAACAGCACACATAGGCCTACTGCTCACAACAGAATGGGGTATCTCAGTTAATATTCATGAATGTTCTTGTTATGTAGCCTACATATCTGAGAAATAATATTAAAAGACAATGCATGAGTTTTGTGGGGGACCAACTTTATTTTTCAGAATTAAAGCATTCTTTTGGAAAATGCACCCACTGAACTTGTGAAAAACTTTGTGAAAAGGTATTTTTCATTGCATGGCACTAAACGAATTATTTGGAACTGCTGCCACAGGCTTCAACTAAAGTTATGGTAACACTTTACGGTAAGGGTACATGAATTATGAATCATGCATGAATTCATTCATGATTTATGCATTACTTCATTCCTTTATATCTTATGAATCATCAGGAATTGACATGAGTTCAATAACCTGTTTTGCCTTACATCACTTTGATTATTTGGAATGGTTTTGTATAGGGGTGCAAAAGATCACAAAACTCACAGTTGGATTGGTTCACGGTTATGAGTCACAAATCGGATCAATTTTCAGATCAGCACAAAAAAAGGGGGGAATTTAAATAATTTACTAAAAATGTAATAACAATAACTTTTAACAATAACTTCTTTCACCAGTAAATTGCTGTTAAATGACAAAAACAGATGAGAAAAGGGTATTTTACAATAACTATGAATGCACCATGAGTTTTACCAGTTTTAAGTAAACGCAACCTTTATTCACGTCTGTGTTGTTTTGCCGACAACAGCAGTGACCAAGTGCTAGCTAGTTTGTGTCTTTTAGCTCATGGTCCTTCAAAATCCAAAACTGCCATCCCTGCCGACCTTGGTCACCTTGCCCCCTATGTTAAACCCCATGCACGTAACTTGGGTGTTATTTTAGACTCCCATCTTAACCTGGAGAAACAAATAACTTCTGTTGTAAAGTCCAGTTTTTACCAACTAAGAATCATTTCTAAACTCAAGTCTGTTCTGTCATACAATGATCTGGAAAAAGTCATCCATGCCTTCATAACCTCCCGCTTAGACTATTGTAACTCTCTCTACTTTGGTCTCCCTCTGACCTCAGTGGTACGGCTTCAGATGGTCCATAATGCAGCGGCTAGGTTGCTCACAAATACAAAAAAGTGTGAACACATTACACCTGTCCTAGCCTCGTTGCACTGGCTTCCAGTCCAGTCTAGGATACAATTTAAAATACTGTTGATGGTTTTTAAAGCTCTTCACGCCCTGGCCCCCAGCTACATAGCTGATATCATTCATCTTCACGTAGCCCCCAGGTCCCTCGGATCCTCCAGCCAAGGCCTCCTCCATGTCCCACGGTCCCGGCTTAAGCAAAAAGGTGACAGAACCTTTTCTGTTGCTGGCCCTCAGATGTGGAACCGACTGCCACCTGACATCAGAAATGCCCCTTCAATTGTGATATTCAAAGCCAGGCTCAAAACTCATCTTTTTACATTGGCCTTCCCGGTATCTTAATTGTCTTATCCTGCTACGTTTGTCTTTCGATGTACTTTTTAGCCTAAATCACTGATTTGTACGTGTTTTATTTTATTTTTCTTTATTTTTCTTTTTTTTTTTATTACCCTGTGGCTAATGCAACCATTTAACCATTTAACCATGACAATTTCATAGTGTTTGGTGTAAACCGGGACATTTTAGCATCCCAACATGCTTTTGTCGGGACTCGGGACAAGCAACTTAAAATCGGGACTGTCCCGGTCAAATCGGGACAAGGGGCACAACATCATGGCCACCAACACAACTCAGCAAATATTGTTCTTGCTCGGGCTTTAACTTTAACTTCTGGATAATCCGCGGCGTTGCCGCAATGGACCAAATGGCTTCACTCACATATTTCTAGCGCACGTCCTAAACATCATTGTTCTCAGCCACTCCCTCTGTTTGCTGATTGGACCGCCAAATATTTGGCCCGGAGAACGGAAGGAAAATGAAAATTGAGCGGAAGTACGTAGGAGGGTGGAGCCAGGCTAAGTTAAGGCTAGAATTGACTTTAAGATTCTGCTCCTAATATATAAAGCTCTCAATGGCCTTGCACCTCTGTATATTAGAGACATGCTCGTTAGATATGAACCAGCAAGAACCCTCAGATCCACAAGCAGTGTGTGTGTGTGTGTGTGTGTGTGTGTGTGTGTGTGTGTGTGTGTGTGTTCTTGTTTAACTATATTCGTGGAGTCCAAAAACCGGAAGTCCAGTATACTTGTGGGGTCCCGACAGCTTTATGGGGCCAAAATGCTGGACCCCACAAGTTTAAACGCCTGTTTGAAGGTTAAGACTTGGTTTTAGGATTAGGGATATAATTAGGTTATAGTTATGGTGAGGGTAAGGGTTAAGGTTAGGCATTTAGTTGTGATGGTTAAGGTTAGGGTAAGGGGCTAGGGAATGCATTATGTCAATGATGGGTCCCCACAAAGCTAGTGCCACAAACCTGTGTGCGTGCCTGTGTTCTATACATGTTTTGTATATATTTTACTCTGTTTAACTGAACAAAGTTTTATTTTATGTCGCTTTTGTACGAAGCACATTGTGTTACATTAACTTGTATGAAATGCCCTATGGAAATAAAGTTTGATTGATTGATTTATCAAAAAGCATACCCATTTCCCTAAACTATAAACACTATTCCCCTGTTTTGACACGATTCAGATTTGTTGAACTGTCACTGCAAAACTCTACACACAAATCCCTTCGTTTCTCATACACCAGTGGCATTTAATAATGACAATTTATAAATTTGATCACACACCAATCACAACCTCCAATAGATACATAAAAGGGCCAGAGTCACTTCATTCAGTTTTGGAACAATGTACCCAGAGAGACATCAAGGAAGGAGGCAAGGACACCAGAGAGGAGGAGGAGGTGAAGGAAGAGGAGGAGGTGGAGGAGGTTTTCGAACATCTTTCTGGCTGCATACTTTTCCTTTCTAAAAGTGTATGACTGAGAACTGTGTTCACCTCCTCCAGGCTATGGATGAAGCCTGCCTATGGACATTTCAGTTGATGCGTGCAAGGGGTGGATCAGACATGCAGGAGGAGAGCTTCATTTTAACCTGAAGATAGGACGTTTGAGGAATTGGGTGAGAAGATATCGATTTCTGTTTAGAGTTTTGAGAAAAGGAGGCATAATTTCAAGAAATGTGTTTAAACAATCAAGACAAACTGCAATAGTAATGCATAATGTTACCACTGTAGTTGTTGACCTATTTTATATACAGTTACAGGTGCAGTGGTTCTCAACCTAGGGGCCAGGCCTCCTCCAAAGGGTCATCAATGATTAATGGGGTGAGAAAGAAAAAAATTTATCAGGTTCTGCTAAATGTGTATTCATTTTTTTCCCTCACTTTTCTCTAATATTTCCTTTTTTACGAAATATTGGATCATTTTACCTCTTTGGGATTCAAACTGTTTTAAAATGTAATAAGTTTAGAGGGTGGAAATCCCTCTTTGGTGGAAATGCTTACAACTCCTAGACATCTGAAATGTGACAAGAGGCCCTAACTAGACAGAGATTCTGTTTGTAAGGGATCACAAGCCAAAAATGTCGAAAGCCACTGGTTTAGTGGTTAAAGATGTATTATGTAAAAGCAAGTAGAAATGTTGCAGAGTAAAAAAGCTAAATATTTCTCTTTGGAATGTAATAGAGTAAAAGTAGAAAGTAGCGTAAAAGGGATACTTAAGTTAAGTACAAGTATTTCCAAATTGTGATACTAGAGTAAATTCATGTAATTACTTTCCACCACTTTAATACATGGAGTGAGTCTTGTTGTGTTACTAACTAGGATTTCAGTTGAAAAGCTACAGGAGGGTATATAACTGTAAATCATGATGCAACTCTTTTAAAAGAGAACAAACACTCTTAGCTGCCAGGTCATCAGCGTAACACACGTATAATATTATTGTGTTTTCAATAATAGATATTTAATGGTGCGTCCTGATGACTTGCTAATGAAAACACAGCCCTACCAGCCATTTACACTGTCACTACCCGATGTGAGTCGCGCATGCGTCACTTTGCGACTTCATGCAGATAAAAATAAACACTCTCATGCATCACAAAAGCATTTAAGTCGCAGATGACACGCAGAACCCAGCAATTTGTATGCATGCATGCTTCTCTGTCCTCGTTGGTGTCTTTCAGACCTCCCGTGACTGGCAGAGCTGGAAGCTGGAGCCTCGCTGTGGTTGAGCTAGCTTCAGCAAAACGGCGACAGCAAATTTCTCTGTAAATCCCTAGACGTCGAGCAACTCTGGGCTAATTTAAATCTTAGCTTTTGACAGCTGGTTCTCAAGCACAAATCAAGAAAAGATGGAGAAAGCTACACACCACCAATCATCCTTGTTTCAACAGTCAATTCCAAACAGACAGGCTAGTGCTGGTAGAAATACAAGCCAAAGAGTACAGACACACACACACACACACACACACACACACACACACACACACACACACACACACACACACACACACACACACACACACACACACACACACACACACTTATGTCTGAAATGTATTGTATGTATGTATTGTTTAATGAAGTTTCACCGCCAGCATTTCTGACTTTCGCAGAAAATCGTAACATATAAGTTATTTTTTTAAATCACCATTATTGTGTACATTATACTATGCTGTAGCGCAACCAATTTACCAGAAGTGTTACTGTTAACAAACTCAAATAGAGATATAAAAAACCTATTACCTCCAGTTACAGTGGACACTAATGGCGTTTTTCCGTACCTGCTCGACTCGCCTCGACTCTACTCGCCTTTTGATAACCAGCGTGGCTACGATTGATGTGGTACTAAAAAAAGTACCTGTTGGCAGGTACCAGGGACTTTTTTTTCGTAATGGAAAACCAAAAAAGGCGAGTAGAGGCAGGTACCGTGTAATGGAAAAGCGCCATAACATTTATCCAATCTGATCTGAGTTCTAACTGAAAGAATATGGAATATTTAGCATTATTGACCTTAGTTTGGAAAACAGTAGTTTGACAAAACAGAGTCTTTAGTTTTTGGTCCATTTACTTGGTTTTCCAGAGCTTGATATTAGCTTAAGAACATGAGATGCACTTGAAGACTACATAAAAGGGCTAGTGAGTAGACCTTGAATAAATATGAAGGGAACAAAGTCCTGCACACACCCACTCATTCCACCCAGCACTGGTATAAGAATATGCAGCCCCAAGAGCAAAAGAGCAAAGAAGTCTAAATACAGGCTTTGGTTATGCTAAATTTAAAAAGCAGGAAAAAAAAAAACAACACAACAGTGTGAGTGAATAAGTAAGCGATCTTCTCCTTTTCCCTTACACGTTCCAAATATTTGAGAGCAGAGAGCCAGGGTGCAATTTGGACTGCACTTTTTGCATTCGGTATAGATATCACATTTTAACAGTGCAGCTGTCAGCAGGGTCCATACCAGCATTAAAACACCCTACACAATGACAAAACATTATTTAAAGCTGCCACCATCTTCTGTTTTTTGTGGAGGTGTACAGTACAGTAGGTGAAAGGTAAAATACAAATCAACAGAAAGGCTAATGTAGCCAGGTTTTGACAATGGCTAAATTGTTCTGCAACAATACATGCTCCCCCAACCAAAAAAAAAAAAAAAAAAAAAACTACATTGACTGCTCTTAAATTTAGTAAGGGAAGGAAACACTTTATTGCAGTATGTCTGGGAAAGGCATACCAAGGTATGGTGTAACATTACTCAGTCCAGCAACCACAGCTCAAAACTTGACCTGGAGTTTGAGGAAAAACCTGCCCATTGAAGCACCTTAAGGTCAATACATAAAAGCATCACGCTGACACAACCCTGAGTCCATGCTGCAAAACACAACTGGACTTGAGTGAGATCATGCCTCCAGAGGAAATATAATTAGACATGCAGCTGTGGTCTCAACTCAGTCTCTGAGGTAGACACAGAAAAAAAAAAAAAAAAAACGAGACGTGTTGATAGGTATGCAGGCAGGGTGTGAGGAAAACTGGGGACAATAAATTTTTTTTTAAAAATGAACAGAAATGTTGTTTGTTTTTGATAAGGTGAGCGGTGGACATTCACAAATACTGTACTGTGTCTAGTAACTGTTCAAAACAACACATATGACTTTTAGAAGTAAACTCGCACGACAAGGAGACGGGAGAGGTTCTCCATGCATAAATTCATGTGTTTCCCCCAAGGCTTTCAAGTGAGGCCACTGTAATATTTCTCTGGTTTCTGTAGGAACATATGTTAGGCGAGGGGCTGTATTTTGAGCCTTTGCAGAGAAGTTTTAACGCGTACAAGAAATAGTACATACAATAGAAAAATTCACATCTGAGCGATCGTTTTGATGCCTTGTCTTTTATTTCCGTGAATCGCGACCGAATCTTGCACGAAAACACTCTGATAATCTATTATAAACGATATGGAAGCCACATTATATATAATATAAATGATCTAATTCTGATAAATCATCAAATGTGCATCCCCAGCTTGCCAACCCTTTTGATTTTCCTTCACTTCTCCCTGCTCTTCTCCTGGAGTTTCAATTCCCCCTGATTTTTACATGATATATCAAAACCTGCACATCCACTCTATTCATTTAAAATTGGCCTCATGTCACTGCTGTTTGTGATTGTTTGGTTTTTTTCTAAATAGCATAGACCTACTTGTTCCACACATTCAGTTGTGTCTGTCTTTTTGTCTTTGTATAACCTTGCAGTTGACATTTTTGTCATTCTTTGTACAACTACAAATCTTCAATCAAGTCACATTCACATGCTTGAATTTCTTTTTACGGAGGGTGACATACAACCACAGGTTTTTGAATTTGTGTCTGAACATCATCTGAGGCCATAGAAAGAATCATATAGACAGAATCAGGACCTTTTCTACTTTTCCTCTGAGCTCAAGCTCTGCTCTGTTCAGCACATTAGCGAGAGAGGTGGTGGTCGCGAGGCTTGAGTGGTGATAGTAAGGGGGTGCCGAACGGGAGGGGCCGTGAAGAGAGACTCTAAAATCTTTTGGCAAGAGAGGAATAGCAATAGCCAGACCTCCATCTGTGATTGATCAGTGTGTGGGCTCACACAGCTTGTGTTTATATACGTCTTGGTGTATGGATGGGTGTGGGTGGTTGGGAGAGAGAGAGAGAGAGAGAGAGAGAGAGAGAGAGAGAGAGAGAGAGGGACAGAGGAGAGATTTTGCCCACAAGGTTTAAGCTAGGCGTGTGCTGGGAGTTATAAAAAGACTGGCAAAAAAAGAGGGGTTATTATTGTGGCAGAAAGGACTGATACCAGCATTGGCATACACAATGGGTCAAGTGTTAAATAACCTTTGCGTGTTTATTTTCTAAGTTAAAGAACAATTGATCCGCTAGCTCCAACAAGTCTAGACGTCTTTCTCAAAACAAGCCACCCACTTTCCCCTTATGCCCCTGACCTCTTTACTCACTTCCCACCAAACTCTCTTACATGCTCTTTAAATTATGGGAGGGAGCCGATGGATGGAGCTTAATGGAAGACTTAGTCCAGTCACGAAATATTTGAACTGACAATAATAATAAGTAATGGTGAAGTCATCCGAGTCAGTTTGATACATTTAATAATCCAATTTCCTTAAGTTTTAGTGTGTGTAGAAAAGATGTTTGAGGAAACGTTTGACATTTTGAGAAAAAAAAAACACTTATTTGGTTTCCGGGCGTAGAGTTAGATGAGAAGATTGATACCGCTCTCAGGTCTGTCTCTTAAAGGGATACTTTGTCGATTTGAATCCAGCTCTGTGTTATGTTTGTGCGGGAACGCGTGGACGGCGTTTGGCTTCCCTCGGTGGCGCCAGTGCACGGTGCTGCTCTGCTCAGCTGGGAGCTAGAGCGTGCTGCTGCCATTAAAGTACTTGATTGCCTCTATACGCAGACTAGTACCTTTGCCATTTTTTTGCACCGTATCAAATATGTTATGGTCACGATTCATCTAGTAGATGGCTGTCTTGGTTTCGGGCTTTAAACTCTTAATGAATATTTATTATATAGGACAGCTGAAGATGTGAAAGGGGAGAGAGAGAGAGAGAGAGAGAGAGAGAGAGAGAGAGAGAGAGAGAGAGAGAAAGAGAGAGAGAGAGGGAATGATATGCAGCAAAGGGCCGAAGGTCAGAGTCAAACCCGCGGCCGCTGCGACAAGGACTAGGGCTGCCACCTCTTAGTCGATTAGTCGACTAATCGGTCGTTTTGGTCTTAGTCGACTAAGATTTCTTTTGTCGATTAGTCATTTTTTATGCTTATTCATGCTTAATTAGTCATTTCCAAGAAACTTAGGAGCACATATATGGTAAACACAAGATTTAAAGTGGTGCTTTTGCAGGATTAATTGTGGAGAAACTCAGTTTTACAGATGGTTAATTAACTACATTTATATTGTGCTTTTCTAGTCTTAACCACCTCTCAAAGAGCACAGCTCTGTCAATTAAATCAACTAATCGATTAGTCGACAAAATTGTATAAGTGTTAGTCGACTAACAATTTCTTTAGTCGAGGACAGCCCTAACAAGGACCGAGCCTCTGTAGGCCTACATGTGGCGCCACGCTCCACCAGGTGAGCTATCCAGGCGCCCCAACAATTTCTTTAAAACTAATCATCCGTATGTCTACATTACATCACAAATGAAATGAAATAAAAGTGAAATGAGGGACAGATAGAGGCCACCAGTGCTCTTCCAGTGCTGCCACCCAGTTTCACCCTTTCGCCTCGGCCCTTCTTACAGAGCCGCCAACCTAACACACTGCTTTATAAGCCTGTAAAGCCTGTAAAAAAAAAAATCTGTTTTTTAAATCCTCTCAGTTTTGACCCTATAAATCCACTTTGCTCATGAAATCGATCTTTCCATTCATTCACTTCATACCATCAGCGTGATGCTTTGACAGAAGAAGCGGACAGGGAGGAGGTCTCAGCCTTTTTATGTATGTATTAATGTTTAACTACGGACCCCGATGCCTCCCACCCTCCCCTTTTCTCCCCTTCTTCTCTCTCAAACTAAACCTGAGTCAGACAGCTGTAATAAATCACTGATGGAGCCAGGGTCCAATCAACACTGCAGCCGAATGGCGTGAGAAAGCATGTGGGCCTCCAGCAGCCTTGATAACACCTTGTCTGGGTATCAAACCTGCTCGGTGCCACGTAACATGTGATGGCGGCACATCGGTACTGACTCAGTCAGCTGGGAATGGCATGACCTCACCAGGCTGTTTCGGTGTACTCAGAGGGCATCAATCAAGCCTGCAGGGTCAATCAGACACCAAGCACATGGATTAGACCTTCAGTGAGTGGTACCTGCCATGACACAGGGTTCTTTACAAGTTGGCGACTCCATCAATCCCCACGCGATACAGTTTTTATCATGGCAGGTGTCAGATAGAGAAAATGGATGACATTTGGGGTCTGAGCAATGACGGTAGGTGACTCTTTGTACAGAACAAGAGATGGCACGCAGGACTTGTTGTTACCATGGCAGCAAGAGAAGACAGATGAGAAAGCTGACACATTTCTGCTTCAGACACAGTTAGTCCCCCCCCAGCTAGGTTTTAATGAAGTCACTGACTGTTTGTCTACTTTCTGGGGATAAACAGAGAGGTCAGTTGCAAATCACTTACTCCCGGCCACTGAACTGGTGCCATGCGAGGAAATCTTTGAGGTTTAACTTGTGCACACAGTAAAGAGCGACATAAACAATGATGGGAAAGGTCGGCCTCATACTGTGTGAGCCGCCCTCCCTGCCTCCAAGCTAGGGAGGTGATAAGTATCCACCAGCTGCCAAAGACATTAAAACTCCAAAAATAGTCGGTTTTTGACTAAATCCAACAACAGGTCTGTGCAGCAAAGCAGTTCTAGCAAAACAACCCTTTTTCTGTACGTGATCGCAGCCAAAAGTGCCATGTGCCAAATTACGATCCAGCTCCTAAATGAAATTCATCGTCCAAACTATGCAGCCTAAATGAAATAGAAATATGCTGGCATGGTGCGTTCCAATCAGTACACGTTAGTAATAAGTATAACAGCTTATTTGTAACGGGGTCGAGGGGAAAGAATGTAAGAAACCTGATTCATCCTTAGATCGGGGGTAAAGGCAATCCCACTAAAATAGAAACACCTTGACTCCACTGGACAGCAGAGCTTGTGAGCATTTCCAGCGCACCCATAACAAAGGAGATTATAAGCCCTCTCCCATGGTGTCTGCTTAAAAAAACACAGTAATCACTGTCACACGAACCAAGCCAGATGATTGCAGAATAAACATTTATTTCACTAGGGAAAGTGAAGGCAAACAAAGCAATATTACCATGGTTTCATAAAGCTGCAAGGCTTTCATTTGTGCTCTTACGAGTGAGGAGAGAAACAAAATGTTTTGGTAATTCACTTCAATAGAAAAGTGAATAATTCTTGTAGGACTTGTAAACTAAACAGAGCCACATTGTTGGGGGTTTAGTCGACTGCCTCATTAATGCTATTGTATGATAGTCTTATAGGATACTAACTAAATTCATATGGATGAAGAAAATGGCTTCATAATCCTGTTAATGTGCAAATAATTAAAAGAAAATATGTATACATATATTATACATGGCTGTGAAGAACACTGCCACATTTCTGACTTTACAGGAAAGCAAGCTAATGCGATACACATTTTTAAGTTAATTTTCATGATGAGTTTCGACTGCAATTCCCATGGAAAACTGGCACAGCTCCTGCCATAAAGCAGCAAAAGAAATATGTTGTTCATAAAAGAAAGTTATTGTTCCTTTCAAAGTGCCCTAAGCCTGCACTTCAAATGTCCATAATCAGTTTGCTTTCTGGAAGCCACATGCTCAGCGATGGAAGAGTTAGGCACCCTAATGAAAACCAAAATAGGCTTCGCTCTTTGTGCCGGTGGGAGCCCAGCTGCACAAGCCTTAGTCAGTGGTAGACACTTACTTTCTTACATAAGAGAATGCCAAAAATAGAGCTGATAGATTTCATATGGGGGGATCCGGCTACTGTAGCCACAGACGTACCATGGCCCTCTTTCCTCTGATAAGGTGGGTGTCCCACACCCAACAACACCAACCGCCAACAGGAAAAGAACTCAATTTTCCCAGTATGAATGACTCACACAAAAAGGATAGCAGATAAAGGACATTGTATGGGTTGATTCTTACCAGAATGTGGGTGAGGACAATCTTAATGAGTGGGGCTCCAGAGAGGTTGACTGACAGCGCTGGTGAAGGCTCCACTTTTAGAGAGATCAGACAGCTTGCTACCTGGATCTTGTGATTCTTGAAATCAGCTGCTTCATTAATCCTGAGAGACAAAAAAAAAAGAAAGGCAGCGTGACAGGAAGAACAAATAATGGCAGGAATAAGAGCCACAGATAAAAATACCAAAGAAAGAGACAGAAAGAAGAAGTCAATAGGTACATTAAAGGGGCTGTACTCAAAATACTAAAAACACAGAGGGCTGGGATTGCCTCCACACGTCTTTCACAGATCGTTCCCCATTACATGAAATACCTACTTTTTTTTCACGGCAACATGCACTAACATGCACACACGCGCGGCTGGACTGGCTATCAAAACAAAGAACAGAGAAGCTGGGATTGCAACACACAAAGGGAGTGTGACTTTATTTTCTGCTCAGGATGCTAATACTCCACTATATCTTTACGTCGCAAATATTTGTTTACTGCCATATTATTGTTCTGAATGTTGAGTATCGTATTTAACCAATAGAGTCAGATCAATCCGGAAAAAAAAACACATTAATCTGGTACTCATCGACACGTGTGTTGCCAGTGTAACACACGGGCCCGGAGCAGTAGCATTAAAGTGAGACTTTGATCAGCTGACTGTTTATATAATTAATCAAACTGACAAGCAGCAAGCAGCGTTGCATCAATAGTTTTTCAAGGCAATCTGATATGTGACATTGGGATCATACAAGCATCACCTCTCTATCATGATTCTGAGGGGACATTCTCACCCACAGAGATGCCGGGCCAGTCGGAGAGCCATATTAAAAACAATCAGTCACAAACATCTACAAATGTACAGGCACATATTTCACATATTGTACTTCAACTTCTATGAAGTATAAAGTGGGGGAAACAGATTGCTTAATCGCTGTTGTGTCATGTTCGGTTAGAAAACACTGCAGCACGAGTGGACAAGCTGGTCCAGTATTGAGATACGTAGCGCTAATAGCAGGGTGTATCAGTCAGTGGAGGTTGAGTGGTGAGATGAGAGATAGGCGAGAGGACAGATAAGGCCCGGGCCCCAGGCATCACCCTGTCTGTGGTTCAGGAAGCAGGGGCGCCTTAGTGCCAGCGGACCTGATGCACCACACAGGAAGTACAGAGAGAGAAGCCAGGATTTTTTTTTTTTTTTAATTGCTTGAAGGATTTTGTTTAGAATGTATTTTCCTGGATAAAACCCTGGCCAAAACCAAAGTGGTATGATTGGACTGGACTAACAATATCTGACTTTTCACATTGGGTGTTTTCCCGTCCTCCTACCTGGTCTTGACAGGGCTGATCTCCTTGTAGTAGTTGTGCATGTTGTGGTAGAAGAGGCCAACTATGGTGGTTTGAGCTGAAAAAAACAAAAAACAGAAGACAACGTACAGTAGTTGAACGTCCTGGTCAGCAGGAGGGGAATGTGATGCAGTGCTGCTAAAATGCTCACAAAGAAGGGAAGTTAATTAACGCTGCCTTGTCGCCGCACACTGGCACCGGCAGGCTAATAGGACGACTGTATACTCGCACAAGGGTGAAAGGGAGAAGGCCGCAAACCACGTGGATGTCGGGAAATCTTATGAAACCTCTACATGACTCCACCAGGAGAGCAAGGAGGTCTGGTCCCCCCTCCCCTAATCTGAGCTATCATCCAGCTCAGTCCCTTCTCAATACTGCAAGATAAACAATGAAATTGGAGGAAATCCTTAATGGTCCTGTTCCTCTTTTCAAAGGCCCTCTACCCAGTCGCCGGCTGAATATGACAACAAAAGCTCACTGATGTCAAACAAACGTGAGGTGTATATGCTGCAGGAGAGCGTTCAACCTTCCAAAAAACTTCCATCAAGTCCCGCAGGAGATTTTAAGGTGGCCAGTTTACTTGTACAACTCTCCTAATCCAAACACACCAATGTATAGCATGCTCTTACGAGTGAGGATATAAAACCTCCCCTTGGAGCATTTCATACAGCCAGGTATTTAGAGCTATGAGTTAATTGGTCCTGGCTCTAATGTGTCAAGCACTAACATATATTCCATTTCTGATAAGAGTCCTTTAATGAGTTATTAAAACGGTTTATTCCAGTGAGTGCATGGCTACACAGTGCATGGAGCGGCCAGGTGGAGCCAAGGGTATCTGACCTGAACGCAAAGTCAAACAAACAAGAGTTTTAATGCCCACCGTAATTACTGCTCTCCCTCACTCCGCTATGTGAGTCCATTCTTTTTAATGACAGAGGAAAGTGGAGAAAAAGTGCTCTCTCCCTCATTCTTTCTGTTTTGAATAAAAGGGTAACTGCCAACATTAAAGTCATAGCTAGATTTCTACGGTGCACCATAAAGTCACACAAAAGCTCTCATGGCACTCCTGTCCTACACTGTATGCTATGTTAGAAGTCCTAAATCTAAGCATAATAAATTACTGGCAAAGAACAAGAGCCTCCCAGCTGGACAACTTTCTCTTGGCAGAATCAGACCACGACTAAAGTGCAGTATTCACACTCAACCTAGAGAAGCTATTACTTTTTATACAGAGAATCTAGACAGGTCTGCTTTATGCATTACTCAAGACATGTCGCTGAACGTCTGTAATATCTGCACTTACACTGCATGGTGAAGGCCTCTCCGGGCACGGAGATGTAACTCTTGCCTTGTGTGGGGAAGCGGTAATGTGGCAGGTTGTAGTTCTGTGGGAATTTCATCAGAGAGTAATCTGCGGGGGTTAGAGGTTAGAAAAAGCTGAAAAAAAACAGACTTGAGAAGCGTCGAGACACATCTGCTTTGTCAGGGGTGGATAAAAGATGTGAAGCCACTCTTGGGAGAAAGACACAAACAAGCTTAGTGGCAAACAAAATATTATGCAAAGACCCACACCCACGAGAGGGAAAGTGGAGGGGTTTGACCTCTTGCTTTTCTGACCCGCAAATGTCCTCTGAGTAAGAAAACTAATGATGTCAGCTTGATGCTCCATATCCGTCTTCCCTTACACAAACTGCAAACATTGAGTCACCTTATGGAGAGCTGACAGCATACTGACCTGCAACAAAAGATGTTCCACCCAGAGAGATGAGAGAGTTCGGGCTGGGCTCCAGGTTAGTCACCATGTGTTCCATCACTCTGTCCACGGTCTCGATAAGACCGCTGACCACAGGGATGGACTGCTGCTAAACAATGACCCAACAGAAAAACAATCAATTCAGTCGCTGCCTTTAATATCCAGCATTGCCTTATGCTAACCTGGCGTCACATCTTTAGAACAATTTCTGTCTTTCAGACACAATTTTTCTTAGCTTTTTCTTCACAGGTTCCATTCACAAATAGGTCAAGTTAAAGGGGCACCCAAAGGCCAATTTATTTTTCATGAAAAAGTTGTATAATGTCTTCTGTAGCTATGAAGGGAGCTTTCAAAAGTCTAAGAGAAAACCCGTGATGATGTCATCAGCGTACAACTGTCCAGAAAGCATGTGTTACAAATGCCGGCGTTTAAAATACCAGGTAGAAAGGAACAATGAAATGATGCTACTGCATTATAGCAAATGTGGTTTCCAGTGTGATATCACTATTTTGTGTTGATTTTGACCAACTGTCTCTTGTGAGTCCCCCAGCTTGATCGGAGTGCAATATAAAGCTGGAGAAATAATAAACTAATAAACTTTTAAGAAAAAGCTTTAGCAAATCAAATATAGGCTTAACAAATTACCATTTAAAGTGATACAATTTGCTAACTTTTGCTAAACAGTGGCCACTGTGGCTACAAATGACAATTATTGGATAATGCTAAATGCTAAACTACTTTTTAGCATTTAGCTGTAGTGCTAAGCTATGTGGCCTGACAGTAGCACAACTAGACTAATTTAATAACAACACACAGGCCTAAAGTGTTGATATCCAAGTCATACAAAAACTTGATAAAGAAAGACATTTTCTAACACTCAGCATGAATCTGATCTGATAAGGCAATCACAGGAGGGCTTTACTGAACACTGTATCCACTGTCCAAGTTTTGCGATCTCCTACATGAACATCTGTTTCAGCTTGCTCCTACAAAAACAAGCATGCTTGTTCTGAGCACTCAATGTACTGAAACCACACACTTGCTCAGAATGTCTTTCTTCTGGCAAAAATGTGTTTGTGTATAAGAGCCCGGAGATTTGGCCAGGATGAGTAACAGGACAGTAACAGGACGCTGCAAATTTACATTCAAAGCATTGTGTTGTAGGACGCCTAATAGTCAGCAGCACTGTCTTATACAATTTGCACCACTATGCTTGACTACACACTGTAATCCTGTGTGGGTACACTGCCAGGTACTGTTATAGCTGCTGGCACCACTTGTGCCAAAATATGCGGTGTTAAAATCTCAAACTCATGGATCCCCTTAGTGCCTTGGATTAAAGTTTTCACCAAATTGCATATGTTACATTATGTCATGTTTGAACATTGCACAACATCAGTGTGAACTCATTTACCTCAGGCAGCCCTGGAGAGGACAGCACTTCTTCCACACTTTTGAGAAAAGCCTGGGTGGAAGAAAATGGACATCACGGAACTGTTGCATCATATGCACATGGGTGGGCATTGTGTCTGTGTGTGAACTGGTTGTGTGAAACGCGTGTGTGTGTGTGTGTGTGTGTGTGTGTGTGTGTGTGTGTGTGTGTGTGTGTGTGTATGTGTGTTGGACTGTGCTCCAAAACCTGTGTGAGGTTGTTGGCAGTGTTGTGAGGAATGGTCCTATTGGGCAGTGCCTTAAGGAAGCCCAACATCGGCAAGGACTCCGGGTCCTGGGAGCTTTGGACGTCCTCGTGCTTACTGCTGACGACAGGAGGACTCACTTCAGTGGCTGTCTGGGGAGACAACACATCAGGCATCACATGAAGTTTACTATCAGGAGGTAGTTTCCGAAGAAGCACCCAGTTCCAACATACACAGGATGTTTAGTGACTGATAGCCTGGGTTCGGGATACTCTTTGGACAAGTGATTCAGTGTTGCTCTTTTTCAGTCTAGTGCCCTACAGGGAGCCATTTTGTGCGTAGTGTTGAGCAGCTGTCTCCACTTTCTTCTATTTCTTTATCCCTTTTCAACATCCAAAGCCCTTTAATAAACAGGATGAATCTATTCACATGTGCTCTCAATATCCTTTTTTCCAGCTCCTCTATCTTTGCAAGGAAACAACAGCTCAATAAGAAAATTAACTGTTTGCATATTTTTCATACCACTTCTATGTGGACGCTATATTTATGAATAGATGATACACACATGTAGTTCATACAATTACATTTAGGTATCACATTTGTTGTTGTGGACCATCGAGCCCTGCAGAGTCAGAGTTGACAAACTTACGACTGTTGCTGCAGTTGAAGTGATTTCTTTGGAGAGTCTGGGTGTTGTGACAGAAACCATGGCCTGGCCTAGAAAAGTCAATACAAAGGGCTCTATTATAATATATTACCACACGTGACATTTATACATTGTGTTACATTTTCTAGTTTGGATATCCCCATTTGAGAAGCATTTTTGTTATTAGAGCCTCGCTTTGTACCTGACCAGGCTAGGCCTCTGTAATGTAGCTGGGTTTTATCAGCATACAGCTTACAGTTTATGAGGCTAGACCATAACCAGTCATGAAAGGAGATATATTACAACCTCAACAAAACTGGGATAATCAACTACATAATACTCTGCCACTTGCTTCTGTACAAGGATAAGATACATTTTATGTCTTTGTTGTCATTTGATAAAAACAGCACTAACTAGCTACCAGAAAATGGCCATATATGGACGTACATGAGAGGTATCAGCCTGAAGCTTTCCTGCTCTTCTTTGGTTCAATGCAACATTTTATATGTGTGCTCTGGAGAAGTAAAAATATTTTTCTGTAACCATAACAGTCAGGGCTCTTTGCGTCTGGTAATGGTCTGCGAAATATATTGCTTTTGGTAACAACTTCGGAGTAAAAATCGAGGCAGCGTGCACTTCATGCTTCATACATTGTGAGCAGTTGAAGCTCAAACAGTGCACAGTGATAGTTTTCATATACTTTTACCATACACACAATGGAAGAGGCAGCGTGGCCCGTCACTAACCAGTATGTTTCATATGCAACAAAAGGTGATTCAGCTGGACACATGGGTAGATCACCTGGTAGAGCTTGCGCACATACAGTACAGGCCAAAAGTTTGGACACACCTTCTCATTCAATGTTTCTTTATTTTCATGACTATTTACATTGTAGATTCTCACTGAAGGCGTCAAAACTATGAATGAACACATATGGAATTATGTACTTAACAAAAAAGTGTGAAATAACTGAAAACATGTCTTATATTTTAGATTCTTCAAAGTAGCCACCCTTTGCTTTTTTTAATAACTCTGCAAACCCTTGGTGTTCTCTCAATGAGCTTCATGAGGTAGTCACCTGAAATGGTTTTCACTTCACAGGTGTGCTTTGTCAGGGTTAAATAGTGGAATTTTTTCCCTTATTAATAAAAAAGCAAAGGGTGGCTACTTTGAAGAATCTAAAATATAAGACATGTTTTCAGTTATTTCACACTTTTTTGTTAAGTACATAATTCCATATGTGTTCATTCATAGTTTTGATGCCTTCAGTGAGAATCTACAATGTAAATAGTCATGAAAATGAAAGGAAACGCATTTGAATGAGAAGGTGTGTTCAAACTTTTGGCCTGTACTGTATACAGTCCTCAATGCAGCGGCCGCGGGTTCGGTTCTGACCTGCTGCCCTTTGCTGCATGTTATTCCCCCCCTTTCATGTCTAAGCTGTCCTGTCAAAAATAAAGGCCTAAAATGCAAAAAAAATAATTATAGCTAAATTTCACCAGGTTTTGGCCATTTCTCAGAGTTTCATGGAATTTTGGTAATAGGTATTATCACACAGTTTAATTTTATTATTTAAAAGTTTTCATAAAATAATGTCAACATATTGTTGTCCATTTATGGCACTCTGACCAAACGAGGCAAGAGATTAAAAACAGTCAAGACTGTTTTTTTTTTTAACCTGTCACATTAAATCAAAATGATCTGCCCCTGCGACCCAACATGCTTCTGCGCTCTTATAAATACTTATAGGGCAGAACTACGTGAGCCATGGCACTTACATGGTGAAGGTTATGGAAATGTTTTGTGCAAGAAGAGCCATTTAACAGGGACCTGGGGTATATTTGTATAGTTTAATATCTTATTGTTATGCATGAATGCTGTGGATGGATTGTAGTGAGGACAAGGACGGAAATTGCTTTTTAACCCCAGTTTCCTCAGAGCACAGTCAAGAGGGAGAAAAGCATTGTAATAGATAAGCCATGTCTTAATATTGGCATTAAAATACTTTTCCAGTAGAGCGTGATTTCCTACCTATGGCTGCACTGTAGTAGAGCAAGATCTCGTGAGGTGAAAGGGCCCTTTCCCAGATGACAAACTCATCAAAGGCGCCTGTTACATAGTGACCAGATGCTCTGTCGTTTCTAGTTCCGATGACAAGGTCTGGGTAGGGGTCCCCGTAGTTCTCTGAGACACTGCCAGCTGTGTCACCAGCAATGAAGGTCCCATTAATGTATACTTTCAGACCATCCTTTGTTGTCCATGTGAAGAGAATGTGGGTCCAGTAAGGCCCTGAAAGAGGAAACATACTATAGTATATATGATTTATGTAGAATTGTAAAGCATTGTAACACAGTTAAGGCAACCAATGCAAGAGTGGGTGACTAAAAGAAAGAGAATAATAAAAACTGAGCAGGAGACAGACATTCAGGTACTGTATCAATATGGCTTTTCATCTAAATATTTTTTGTTGCTGCTGATAGTGACATAGAATAATGATGTTCTAACTTTTCTGTTAATCTGCAGATTATTTTCTCAATTAATCAATGAATCAACTTCTCTGTAAAATGCCCCATTGTAGTTTCCCAGAGCACTATTAAATACAGTCTAAGGGTGTATGCAAATTGCTTGTTTAGTCCAAACAACAGTCTTAAACCCAAATATGTTCAGCTAACTGCCATATGTAGTAGCTAAGCATAGACAGTATATAAGTAGCTAAGGCAAAGCAACTTGTCACATATGTTAAACTTACATATGAGAAGGTAGAAGCAGGAAATATATGCATTTTGGTTGAGAGTATACAGCCATGACAGCGGCCCTGTGATGCAAAGCGGTGCTTTGAGCTAACGTTAAATGCTTATATTAACATGCTACAATAAAAATGTTAACATGCTAGCTAATGTTTAGCAGGTATAATGTTAACCATTTAACCACCATCTTAGTTTAGAGCATAGACTGTTTAGGGTCAGGGTGTACCATATGTCAATGGGGTGTACTGACTGTATAGGGGTTAAGGTGTTAGCTTGCTAACGTTTGCTAGCCTAGCAACACAAAGTAGCTAGCTACACCTAACGTTACGTTTGATAGGATGTCTTTTGCAGGCTAGCATCTAGAGTAATGCTAGCTTGGTTAAAAACGGCTTAAAAAGATGCTAATTGCTAAACAGAATAGTTGCTGATTCATTTAAATTTAATTATTTAATCGACTGTTAGTTTCAGCTCAAAACACTGCATTTTACTTTGTTACAACTTGAGGCCAGGGTTTGTTCTGGTCCTAGCTCTCTCCAGTCAATTTTACACTACAAAGAACTTACTTCCTTGTATCTCTGAAGTAAATTGACAATAAGGAGTCCCAGGCCATTAGACACATCTGAAAACACTTCCACCAAAAGAGCAAAACAACCAAGCACACATCTCATTTGTAGTTAGAATATGAACTATCTGTGCCAAAGACCACCCCCACTTAAATGCTATAACTTTCACTTCATGTAGAGAGATGTCTAATGTAACATTCTTAGCCTTCAGTGATAATTGTATTGGTAATATGGCACCTCAAGGTTTAATCTATCACCCTCAAAGCTTTTCCTCACACATGAGAGAGAAGTGACCAATGTCCAGAGACTTCGACATGTCACACTCGTTCTCTTAATACATCCATGGTCACACTGTATGAGAACCAGATGAAGTTGGATCTCTGTAACAGAACACTCAAATCTAAATTGAGTTATGACGCCCGGTGAACACAACCTTGAGTAATTGCAGCAAAAACAAGATGACAGAAGTCATTTGAGAACAAAATACTGGGCTCAGTGGGCTGTAAAAGTTTCACATAACCTTAAGCCTTTTTCCATTTTGTCTAAACAGTTTACCAAATCTTTTCATCTCATTTAAATCCAATCTTTATTCTCACAATTCAAAGTATTGGTCATACTCAGACCATTATTATTTTTCAAATGTCATCCAACTTGGCGTTTTCTAATCACCAAACATTATTGTTATTAAGAGGGAAATGACCACATCTTATTACACGTCCATAATAATTATATGTTTTGTGATACAGCAAAAGATAAAAAGAAATGTACCCTCGACTTGCCAAATCAACTGTCTGCGGCTACATCTGGTTTCAGTTAACAAAACCATGAATGCAATTACATAACTAACAATTTATGGTTGAAAACCAAAAAATATATATTTCCAAGACCAAAATACATTCCATATGGGTGCCTATGGGAAAACAGTGTGTAATAAAAAAGGCAAATTCATCCACAGTACCTGGAACTTTGATGTTGGCCTTCCATCTGTGGTTGTTGCCTCGAGTGTAAAACTCCACGTATCCGCCATAGTTATTGGTGTAGACAGAGAAGCCATTAGAGATAACTTTCCCTCCAGAGGCTACAGCAAAACGGGACTCTGACTCATGGTTTTTCCAAAAAAAGGAGAAGGTAATTCCTAGAAAAAGTGATGAAAAATCACCTGTAGCCATAAATACAAGACTGAAATGGGGTTAAAATAATTAGGGTTTCGCCAAATTGCCGTGTACAGAAATTACTGTGCACTCACCCTCAGGACCACACCAAGTAGGGTCACTAATACAAGAGTTCTGGTAGTTTCCAAAGTGGAGAAAGGTACCGCCGTTATCTCCATTCAGAAAGATGCCCTTGTTGACCATTCCTTCAACAATATCTGCAGCAAAGCACAAATCAAGGGCATCATTTCGCTTGAAAATTATGAGCTAGCCAGGGGGTCTACTTATAATCCAGATGTTCAGTTCTCTGTTCACCCAACAAAGCAAATTATCCAAAGTCCCTTAATAGTCAACAAATCATACATTGTTTTGTGCAACTGATGATGAGGGTTTTACAGCTTTCTTGGTATCTCATAAAAGAATACAAATGCATTAAACAAGTGGCTTAGATGTATCAATATGTAACAACTCTGGTTTGACTAAAGCTAATGAACAATAACATACGACTAAAAGGCTAAGAATTCCTCATCTCGTGCTGCACAGACAAAAGACAGAACAAGGAGAAATGTGTGAAACGCACGCTCAACCGTGTGTAGATACAGATAGGACAACAGAGAGCACAGGTGAGTGATGCACAAATGAATTTCAGTGAGGTGAAAGTGATTGATTCTCACCTACTGTTGCAGAAATGTTAGTGTAGGCAGAGTCATTGGTATACACATAGGAAGAGTTATGGGAGGAAGGGAGCACAGTGTGGTTGTGGATTCTGAGAGCTGGACAAAGACAACGGAGAGAAACAGTGATTCACACCTATATAGACACATAACAGGGGACACAAGAGAACAGTGAGAGGAAGACAACAGGAGGGACGTGGTGTGCAGGTATGAGACAAAGTGATGCTGAGCTGAGTGCACAGTGGGAGCAGCGCTCAAAGAGGTCTTTTCCTCTTCACTTGAGGATTTTCCTTAACTCAGAGTGACTCCACACATCAGACTCAAGTCTATACCTGATCCCTCTACAACTTAAACATTTGTATGAAAAGGTACATAATAGTGACAAAGTCACATGGCTGCAAACTCGATGCATGTGGAAGACTTTATTGTCTTTCAGTCCGTCACCAATTAAAACAACTCTTAAGATGCAGAATAATGATCTAATCGCTACATTTTGCAGACCTTTACCACCTCCAGATTATGGGATGTAAAGTATTGCAGCATTTTAAATCATAAGTTCCATCACACACCAAATGAATATTGTGTTCTATAATTTCAGTGATAAATCTGACATACAATATAAACACTCTGAACACAGCAGCACACAAAAAAAAGAATGATGGCTGTGGCTGGAAGGTGGGTGGTGGAGTACATGCAGAGAGAAAGACATTTAGGTGGTGCATTCCTATGAGTATACACAGTCGATTTATGTATGCACATACTTATGTTACTTCCGTTAACATAACCTGGTCTGTTTCCAATCTGGTCCCACAGTTCATGGATTCCGTCCACAGCATCAAGAGGCCAATAATGTGAGGCCGTGGCCAACACCTGCAGGCCTGGACGGAGAGTTCACGGGTAAACAAGCATCCAGAAAGGGCTTTCCCCCCAATCAAGCTCTGTCCCATGACTCAAAACTGATTTTCCTGGCACTCCATTTGGGATTTTAGGAGGATTAAAAGATTGATAATACCCAACAGCTGTAAAAGTTATACAAACTATTCTGATTAATGAGTAGGGCAGTGAACAAATCAATCACATTTTTGTTTTAGTTTGGCAGTGAGCAGACGGTGAAACACTTTTAAAGTTCACTGTGTATTTCTTATCTAGTATTTAGCTGTGCAATGTCATCTTATTTTAATTTGTCAATTTAAAACTTCCACAAAAGTGTGGGAAAATGAAAGCAATCACACCATCACCCATACAAAAGGCATTACTACCTGGATGCTTCACCACTTGAGCGTAAACCTGTAAATAAAAAAATCAAATGCATTTGTAAAGGCTGCTATAGAAAAGATGATCCGACTATGATATGAAAGGATGGGAATATAGTTGTGTTCATGATCTTACCTTGATACAGGAGACAAAAGCTGAAAAAAGATGAATTCGTAAAGGAAATTCCATAGCTTTTGAAAAAATGTACCATACACACGTCTTTTCTGAAAACAACTATTAAATCCCCAAACAAAGATGAATCCAGGAGGAGTCACTCATTATTCCAAACTGTAAAAACTTCTGATCAGTCCATGTGTCCAATCTTTGAAATATGGATAAATAATAGTTACAGTACCAGAACAAAACAAAAAAAAAATGATTCAATTTAGTGTTCTGGCATGAGGCAGGAAAACTTCAGAAGTGTTCCTCTCATGATAAAATTCTGAACACCAACTTTAACTTACACGCAGAAAACTGTAATCCGTGATACAGTAAACTAGTACTTGTTTCTTTGTGTTTCTGTGGCTGCATCTGGAAATGGCCAGTAGGAGAGAAGCTCCTTACTGGCTTGTTGGACTGAACGTGGGAATTGCAAAACGTGATGTCATTTTTGGATCTTCTGAGGAGGGGCGTTGGAACTGTGCGTAAATGGCATTACTTATGCGTAATTGGAGATTGCGCGGGGAATGAATGAGATCAGGATCTGCACTGTGCGATCCAAATGGTGTTTAGATAAAAGATACGTATGAACATGTGCTCTCGTGACTAGTTTCGATATAGGGTTAAATTACAGGACAACACCCAGGACTCTCTGGGAACAACAGGGATGCTGCTGATGGGTGCTTTCTGAAAGGCAAGCAGACCCAGAAATCACTGGAGTCGCACAGATACAGTATCTGCAACACCAAGTATAACCGTTTAGAAGTGACCTCATAGGTTTGGTTAATTACATTTCAACCACTCGAAGATTTACTAAATATGATAACTTACTCCACACTGTAAATTCCTGCAGACATATCGTGGTCATGTCAAATGTGTCGAAGGAGATGTGGGTCACACTTCGTCTTTCTTGTAGTTTAGTAGTTTCACTAAGTGAAATAGTGATAGTTTGGGAGGATACCCACAGGTGGGGGAGTAATTAGAAGTACTACGAGTCATGTTCCAGGCTGCCAAGGTCCACTTGCTTACATATCAAGGTAAGCAGCGCCACCGTGTGGCCAGATAACCAGTAGTTTAGCGTCCACCCAGCTGTGCGCATCCATTATTTATTAAACCTTCTCGTATGACTGCCTGGTGGTGTGTTTGCTGTCAAACTAATATTCATCATCTGATAAAAATCACTGTGGTTTTCGTATAATAAACCACAAAAAAGACCACTACTTGTAGTTTTTAATGGAGGTAATGTAATATTCCTCCTTTTCTAATGCCGACCCTCCCAAAAACAGAATATGAATACATTAATGCAGTTTGTTGACGCTCCGATCAAATTTAATTGAAGGGGGGTGGACTATAGTTTCTCCAATCCCCTGAGGCGGGGAGAGAGAGAAAGAAAGAGAGAGAGAGAGAGAGAGAGAGAGAGAGAGAGAGAGAGAGAGAGAGAGAGAGAGGCGGATCCCGGGGAAAGAGATATTGTGGACCTGGCGCTTGTGCGGTGAGAAATATCGACACGACCAGAAACAATCCCTTTCGACTGGTATTTTTTTTTAGAGCCTTTACTTTTTAGGGCTGTATTTCAGATCCAGTTTTGCTCAAATTAAAACTTTTTAAGGGCTGGCGCGCTCTCTACCTATTTCTGTCGCCTCAATAACGCTGTTAACGTAGGCCTGCTGTTGTTTCTAAGCCCAATTCAGAGTGCACAGTAAGGTGGATCAATGTTTACTCTACACATGGAGACATAAAGGATGACCCAGATCTTTTACTAGACTTATCTGGGCGGGAGACAAGCTGGCCGGTGTGATGAAGGATCGATTGGCTGAACTGACTGCTGTGAGTGTCTTGCTTTAACTGTATACACCTTGACAGGTAAAGACATTCTTGCTGCCCCAAAAGTCATTCACACACGTTTTTCATCCGTGCAGAGCAGGGCACGAGCAGAGGAGGACGTTGCAGTCGCAGTGGACAGAGAAGGCTTCATGGAGAGCTTCTTCAGAAGGGTGGGTGTCATCGCTGCAACTTCCAGTATGTGCACAGGTTTGGGGATCAAGATACTGATGTGTTATTGATGGATTCAGGTAGAAGAAGTCAGAGGACTCATTGATAAGATCTCCTACCAAGTGGAAGAGGTGAGGAAGGTGCACAGCATGATCCTGTCTGCACCCAACCCAGATGACAGTAAGTGTGTGTCTTTATGAAGAATTCGGATTGGACAAAGAGGGCATTTCAATTTCAATGTTGACATGTCTGTGTAGTTTTCAAGGGAATCATTTGTGCATTCAGTTTTATTGAGAGCTGCTTGGCTGGAGTTTGACTTGTGAGGCACAGAGTGAAAATGTCTCACTTCCTTTGTTACATTTTCCCCCTCATTGTATATGAATGGCTGCCCGGCCGGAAACCTGTGAAGGAAACGGCTCTGTTTTGCCCCAAAACTCACAAACCATCGTAGTTTGGGCTCTGACTTGTTCTGTCAGGAACCTTTTAACAGTCGGGAATTCAAACATGCTGTCATTTGCAAATATTTGCAGGCAACCAGTGTACAATGTACAATCTCTCTTATTAATCAGATGTAGTTTCAAAGTATTTCTAATGGCTTTGTTCAGTGTGTGAGCCTGAGGACCCTGGAAGACAAAGAGCCAGTTTACAGTGCCATGGCATCCTCAGTGATTATGTTTAATGTAACACAGTACAGTGTTTTAAGATCCATGACGTGGAAAATGGTCACAAGGGAAGGAACAAAGAGCTTGTGCTGTGTGTGACCTCTGCAATATTGCCAAAAGGGTTGTTGCCAAGTTACAAGATGAAATCACAGCAAATCCAATATTTACAGAAGAAAGAAAGAGGCAAAGTGATTAGCTGAATGACATTATTTTTCCTCATCACCAAACCAAGTCTGACGTGTTTCCCTATTTGTGTTCGTGCGAAGGAACAAAGGACCAACTGGATGCACTGACCAATGACATCAAAGGGAATGCCAACGTGGTGCGAACTAAACTCAAATGTGAGTCACACTATGACGTGATTGTCACACTTGTTTATTGACTACACCATACCAAAGGTGATGTTGCCTGCTGTTGTTTAATGTATCATAACTTTAGCGTTTTAGTGTGTAAATGTGGTTGCTTCTTTGAGCTCCTAGACATGTGAATTTCCATATGGGGATGAATAAAGTATTCTATTCTATTCTAACTCTCTCTCTCTCTCTCTCTCTCTCTCTCTCTCTCTCTCTCTGAAGCCATGGAGCAAAGTTTGCCCAAAGATGATGCAGCTAACAGATCCTCTGTTGACTTCAGGATCCAGAAAACACAGGTCAGGAAACAAGTTGATGACTAACTCCTCACATACACACTTATCCTGCTCATACATGATCATCATCATCATCATCATCATCATCATCATCATCATCATCATCTGTCAGTTGGGGGAAATGTTTCTGTATAGATGTATCCAAGATGTTAGAGTATTATAATTATTTACTGTGAAATCCACAACTTTACCTGCCACATTCACAATTTGACAAGATGTGTTTGTTGATTGGCATTGCATTTCTTTTAATTTTATACTCATTTAATTTAATTCAATTCTATTCAATTTTATTTATAGTGTCAAATCATAACAGAAGTTATCTCGGGACACTTTACAGGTAGAGTAGGTCTAGACCACACTATAATTTACAGAGACGCAACAATTCCCCCCAAGAGCAAGTTGCGACAGCGGCTAGGAAAAACTTCCTTTAAACAGGCAGAAACCTCAGGCAGACCCTGGCTCTCGGTGGTCATCTGCCGCTGCCGGTTGGGACCCAGATACACATATACAGATATACAGGAATATGATTTATAATAATTATAGCAGTTGGCATGATGAACAGTGGCAATTATAGTAACAATGAAGATAATAGAACTATGACTAGTAATATTAGTAGAAGCAGTGCGTAGCAGGGCGTCGAGCAGGACCACAGCAGCAGATGCTAACACGATCCAGGCGCCACCACAATCCAAGGAAATCTGCGAGGCGAGAAAACGCAAGGACTCCAGGGAAAAAGCGCCCCCCCCTAAGTTAGTGACATGCATTAATGGGACATGAATGCACACAGATGGAAAGAGGGAAGAGGAGAGAGGAGCTAAGTGTGTCATAGGAAGTTCCCCAGCAGTCTTAAACCTATAGCAGCATAATTAAGGGCTGGTCCAAGGCGAACCTGGGCCAGCCCTAACTATACGCTTCATCAAAGAGAAGAGTTTCAAACTTACTCTTAAACGTGGAGACGATGGCTGCCTCCCAATCGAAACTGGGAGCTGGTTCCACAGGAGAGGAGCCTGGTAGCTGAAAGCTCAGGCTCCCATTTTACTTCCGGAGACTCTTGGAACCAGAAGTAAGCCTGCATTCTGGGAGCGCAGTGCTCTAGTGGGGCAACAGGGTACTATGAGCTCTTCAAGATATGACGGTGTATAACCATTAAGAACATTCAAATGTACTTTTAATCTCGATAGTGTAAGTATCTTGTGTTATTAGGGTAGTAAGTCATTCAATTCTGCAGTTGGAAATGCCCACATTCTCACCCTCTGTCCTTATTTTTTTCACTTGTCCTAAGCACACAGTGCTGTCCAGGAAGTTTGTGGAGGTCATGACACAGTACAATGAGACTCAAGTTTCCTTTCGGGAAAGAAGCAAAGGAAGGATCCAGAGACAGCTGGAGATAAGTACGTGAAAAATAACGGACCCTCACGAGGCTTAGTAGTCTTTGAAACTTTAAAGTTATGATAATGAAAGTAAATTGTTACTACAAACAGGAAATACTCCCATTTTTTTAACACATCGATTGCTTGAATTTGGTTGCATGGTCAAGATTTGTAAATCTAGAGATAAAAGAGACAAATAAAACCTTGAAGCTGTGATAGCACGTTAGGATCCAGGAAACAGACCACCCCGGTTTCCTCTCTCCTTTTCTGGATGGATTTGTTTCAAGTTTCTTCTCATGTCAAAGTTCTCTTTTGCACAAACCAAAGTCACAATGGATCACATCCAAACAGTGGATTTTCAATGTTTTGGGAGTTTTGATGGAACTTAAATGAGCAGTAGTTGTATTAGTAGAATTAATCAAAGTTAGGCTATACAATAGAGCACCAACCGGTTTATAGAAAAAAGATCCATAATTAGAAAGAGTTAGGTACTGAGAAACAAAGATAAATGGAAATGAGGAGTACAGCATTAACAGGATGTGTAAAATAGCAAGAACTACAGAATCCACAATATACAGCGTAAATAACTATATAGGTGTATTAGCATTCATACGAGCGTATTAGTTGGTCCACCATTTTCCACAGTTTGTTCGGTCATCTCTGTTCAGAATTACATTGACAAACGAATGCAAAGACAGTGTGTATTAGCTGCATTGTATTATGCACATTGAGTAACACGAGACAATAGCGAAAAGCAAAAAATAGGACTGTGTCTCACAGTCCCTGCGGCCAGCAGTAATGAGAGGCTCTGGTTCTCCACGCTGCAGACGGAAGAGCCTGATACTGGAGATGCCTCGTTGTGTTTGCGTTTCCCGGGAAACGGGCAGAGGGCTCGGGCCGCCTGTGTAACAGTAGTTCACCTGTCTTTGGCACGGCCACATGAACCTCGGCCTGTGCCGTTGTGGACTTACACCATTCATTCACATTCAGCAGTGATACTTTTATGCTTGCTGTCTATCGATGAGTTGTCATAGTGGTGTGTTTTGCTGTGTTTGGCTCAGACTCTCTGAGGAATAGCCAACGCAAAAGGTGTGTAACATACAGTAAGCACCTGCACAGAGATCTGTATCTCCAGGGAGGGTTTTGTACAACAGGAAGCATGGCTCCAGGAAAAGAAAGCTTTCTCTTTATAGAGTTTCAGCAGCTGTTTCTCTATGAGGGCAGCTGGCTTTCTTTTGTTCCTCAGACACTTCTAATATTAGTCACAAATACAACCCTTATCTGGCAATACACTGAAAACCACAGCAAGAGCTGACTATAATTTAACAATGAATTATCTCAATTAGCAGTCCACTGATAAATGCATTGTTAACAACTGTTGCGCTAAAAGTTGTAGTTTAAAATTGCAGTATGTTTTGCTATCAATGTTTAGTATTTAAAGTTTAGGTTTACTAAAATATTCGTAAAGCTGCAGTGATAGGTAGGTAAGTAGATAGATAGATAGATAGATAGATAGATAGATAGATAGATAGATAGACTTTATTGATCCCAAACTGGAAATTACTGTGTCACAGCAGCAACAGCATACAGAAAGATAAGATAAGATATACTTAGAGGAATGAAAAAGAATGTACATTTATATACAAGCATAGAATGAAAATATACAACCTACATATATAGTATAAATAGTAAAATGACAATGAAAGATTTTCGGTAGTGTAAAGTAAAGTAAAGTTCAACCTCTTCCTACAGCTCCCCAACCCCCCATTCCACTCTCTATCGCACGGGAATAGAACATCCAATAGGAACGCTCTATCTCTGAAATGACTTGTTATTGGCCAAAGTCTCCCGTCACAGGCTAGATTTTCTAAAGCCTGAAAACTTAGTTTTTTTTTGTCTCAGACCACTTCAATTACAATATGCTGAAAGATTATTATGGATTTTTTGCCCATGGATGCCTAAAATAAATTGCCTACCACAGCTTTAACTTCAATAGTAACCTTCAGTGTGTCTTACTTTAACGCTGTCAAACACATTATCAGTTTTTTCACATGTGGAATGAAGTCTTAATTTGTTGTGTCAGTAAACACTCCTACATCTCTTACTACTTGGGGAAAAGTCAGCATTGTGTTTGTAGCAGTGTCACCTGGATGGATAACAAAGACATTACTTTTCCCTCAGCTGAATCGATAGAACTACAATAAGGCTTCTTCTCCTCACACAGACAGCTGGCTTTATACACAGCAGTATTGTATTACCCTGGGATTAAGCACACAACAGTATATATTGTACCAGCGCTAAGCACGGAGACTTGTTGTTTACATTATTGACATTAGTGCAATAATGACTACTCTAGGAGTTTTGTCTATTAAATGTCAGAAGTTATTTCTTTAAAAGCACGCTACAAGAATAATGAATGCAAGTAATAATACAATACCCTAATACAATAGGGTGTGTCACATAATCTTAAAAAAATAGACAGCTGTTTAAACAATAACCAGATTTTTAGGCATAACTAGTCTTCTGATAAATAATGGATCAAGAGAGCTCAGTCTACTGGCCTTCCATATTTTACTGATAGATACTGCATCTAAGGTCCAGAGCAAAAATAAAAGGAAATGAGTAGGAGCATATTAAATCTCAGGACTCTGAATTCTCTCCTGACAAGCTACCAGTAGCTGCAGCCTTTTCAGTATAAAATCTTTATTTTTTATCATATTTCAGAAACTGCATCATGCCTCTTCTCCAGTATTTGGAACTACCATTTAGTTTACATTTTAAAAAACAGCCTCAAGTTGCAATCAGAGGCATCTTTAGATCTAGGATCCAGTCTTTAACGACCCTTCTCTAGGTTCGGTTCATTGCTGGTTAATCATTGTCTGCTATTTATTATTTTAGCTGGAAAAGTGACCACCAATGAAGAACTGGAGGGCATGTTAGAAAGCGGAAATCCATCTATCTTCACATCTGATGTAAGTCTTCTCATGCTTTACTGTGCACAGTATACTGTTATTGCAGGGTTACAAGCTATTAATGCCATCTAGTGGTGATGGAGAAATACATTATTTAGGGTGGGGTTGAGTGCTGCCAGGCCTTTTTTTCTACACACACAGCTGGGAACATTTGTTTGGTGCTTTGGGATAAAATATTTTACCCTGTCTCTCTGTCTTTCTCCCTTAGATCATTTCTGATTCCCAGATCACACGTCAGGCCCTAAATGAGATAGAGTCGCGACACCAGGACATCATGCGTCTGGAGTCGAGCATCAGAGAGCTCCATGTGATGTTCATGGACATGGCAATGCTGGTAGAAACTCAGGTACCTGCTACATCTAATTGTAAAGGGTTATTAGTAAAAGCTTCTCTTTATCTATTAGAAATGTAGTTTTCCAGTATTTAGCCACTACGTTTCTTTACCAATACTACCGAGACTATGGTGGCAGTGGTGTGAGATTTTCACGGTACAATAACCGTTTTCACTGGAATGTTGTATTACACAATTATTATTCGTAACCCTGACCTTTTAAAGGAATGAAAACAGTTTTTTTGTTGATCAAACGCTTTATTTTAATTGAAATTTAAAACCTTTTTTATGGAAATATGTGTAAAAAGTCACTTTTGAAAAAATTAAAAAATAAAATGTTCAATACCGTTGATAAGCAAAAAAACACGGTATGATTTTCATACCATGGAATCGGTATACCGTTGCAACCCTAACCAAGACAAAACGCAACAAAAGATGCAATGAATAAAAGCATCATGATTCTTTCATTTACAGGGGGATATGGTTAACAACATTGAGAAGAACGTCTCCAATGCAGTCGAATACATTTGTAGTGCAAAAGAAGAGACCAAAAAGGCAGTGAGATACCAGAAAAAATCCCGGAGGGTATGTGTGCCTTTCTAACTCTGTGTTGCTAAATTGTCACAAATAAAACATTGTCAATTATACAAGATATCAAAGTCACAACTACCATATGAATCTGTTTATAGCCTTTTTTTTTAACGGTATCCTACTTTGAATTGAAGTTCAAATAACACCCTCTTCTTCACTTGGCAGAAATACATTATCCTTGCCTTTGCTCTGTTGATCCTGCTTGCTGTCATTGCACTAATTGTTGGCCTGTCTGTTGGACTAACCAAACCCCCTGTTTGAGAACTACTGTGTGAGTAACAATTAATCAACGACGTCCATTCCTTAAACACAACTTTCATTCATTCATTCAGCTATTCATTCATCTATATAGCCTTGAATTCATTCATTCATTTAGCCGTCGAATGGTTTAAAGGATACGTAACGCAGTTGTCTCTTTCCTTCTCTTTTTGACAGAAACTTCTCTGCCTTGCCATGTGTGGGGTTGCAGGTTTACTCCTTTTACTCATCATAATAGTTGGAGTCTATGAGTGATGGGTTTCACCAGTCACACCCTCACAGCAGTCAGCTGTAGTCAGCTCCTGTGGTGATGAAACTTTTCGAACATCCACTATCCAACAGCATTACAGAGAGGATCACATGACCACACTGAAGTAGGTATGATGTGCGTGATCCACTTTGCACCAATAACATCAGACCTCATGATACAATGTTCTGGAGCAATTCTCTACAGCTAGAACAAAGCATCCTGTCAGCACACATCCCTTTCTCTTGGCAGTGGTATAATGGACACTGACAGCACATCAGATTTATACACTGGTGTGTGTTCTGTATAAATGCTGTTTTTGTGTATCATTCTGCATTTCTTGCTCTAATGACTCGAACAGACTTTTTTTTTTTTTTTTTTTTTTTTACATTTTTCGGGAAATAAGCTTATTCCGTCTTCTTGCCGGGAGTTACATGAGAAGATTGATCGACTCCCCTCATGTCTGTACAGTAAATATGAAGCTATCACCGGCAGCAGGTTAGCTTAGCTTAGCATAAAGACTGGAAACAGAAAAAACGCTAGCCAAAAGCAATAAATATGGCACGTTAAGATCATACAGGGGGGTTATGTGCCAAACTATTTCTTGGCTAGACGTAGTGACTTGCTGGAGTCTAGTATAGGTTGCGGAAGCTCCAGGAAGTCACATCTCCTGGCACATAGCCCCACATAAAAACCACAATGGGTCATTTTTCCACTTCTATTTGTTTACAGATTAAACAAACAAGATATAATGTGCTAGTTTGTGAGCCTTAGAGATGGTGTAGTCTGATTTTGTTACCTTTGGACAGAGCTAGGCTAGCTGTTTCCCTTTGCTCCCAGTCTTTGTGCTAAGCTAAGCTGCTGCTTCATATTTAGCTTACAGACATGAGAGCGATATGATATCCATCTCCTCATCTTACTCTAGACAATAAAGCAAATAAGAGTTTTCCCCAAAATGTCAAACTGCTTTGATATTCAAATAATATTGTGACAATTCTCTTTATGAATTGAGGTTTAATTTGTGATTACATGTTAAGTGTATGCTCCTTATGTTCTGCTGTCTTTTTATATATTTACTGTAATTCATGTGAATTGAATGTAAAATTACTGCAGCTCAGGAGTCCTTTATAAATAGAAAATTGTAAAAAAAAAAAAATTCTCTGCAAGCATTTCTAATAAACTGTATCTCAATCAGAAAAAATATTTTTGAGTCAAACAGAATTGATCACTTCATTCAATAAGTCTAAATCAGCAATCTTACAAAAGTGCCTTGTTGACATTTCATATGAAACCTTAACTTATTAAATATATTTATAACGATCACGGTGTGTGATGACTGAAATATTAATGTGAAAAAAGTCATGCTACAACGTAGGACTGTTGGATGATTTTATTTCAAGAGCACACATTTAAATTTGGGTATTTGATTCTTTTGTTTATTTGTTTCTAAGTTATATCTTGTATTTTATATTGAAACAGAATAATGAATCCATGTAAATTAAAGATAAAGTGTAAAAAGACTTTGCAAAGAGTATTTTTTGTTTGTTTATTTCCTTTCATTTCAAAGGTGATACAGTTGTATATATCGGTCATAAATAGTCTGAATTTGTCAGACAGAATTAAGGTTATTTTCTACACTCCAAACATTTGGAGGTTCAGTTTGTTAAGAGGAAAACAGAAAGATGCAGAGGGTGCTGTTTACTTCAGGACTAATAAGCACTTTGCACAAAGCTTTTGGCTTCCGTGTAATCAACCAAACAAGATTAGTGAAGAAACTGGAAGTAGGTCCCCGGAGGCCAAGTTCTTTTCTGTCTTTGAATTAGATCAAAGGAAACTTCAGAGGTGCAAGTAAAATGAAATGCCAGTGAATGTCTTTAAAGTCTGTACGTGACTGAGCAAGGCATCCTACATGTCAAGTCAAGTGATATTATGAACTGTGATTTAACTTGGACACAGCAGTTTATTTGGATCAGTAATTTTTGTGGCAAGCTGTAGGTGTTGGAAGCTTTGGAAAAGAAGAACAAATGTATAGAAATACAATTTTACGAGATATGGTGTTTTGTTTATTGTAATCTGTGTATTTTTGTTTTAAAAAAACACTATTATTAAGTAAATGATTAGTGTATATGCATGTTCCATACTGTAGTCTGTGAGAGTATGCTTACTGTGACAGCGAGCAGAATTAAGAATGATCGAATTGTGTTCGTATATACTTTACTTGTAGAAAATGTTCTTTGAAGCACATTGATCTTTAAAGCAGCATTAAGGATACACAGTTGGCATCCCTAATGTTGTATTAGCCTACCGTTTCCTTCTTGATATAATCTTCTTGGCCACAATATGTAATATTTGTACTGTAATAAATCCAAAAATGACACCAATGCCTCATCAGATATTAAGGAAACATGTTAAACTGAAATACTATCTTTTCTGACAACAATGCTAATTTCAGTATTTTTTCTTTTTGAAATTTACATTCCGTGACGGAATTTATGTTTATGTTTTGATCTGTGAGTTGTTATCAACGGCCCAGTTTGACAGGCAGGCCGGGTTGCCAGATATACCTGTAAAAACGTAAACCCAGCGCGCTACAGCTGTAACGTTAGTGCAGCCATGAAAGCAGCAAACAAACGAACAGGATCAACGGAGATAGATTCTACATGACATAAAAAAAGAAAACAGCATGTTTCTAACAGTTGCGTGACCAGAGACGTAACAACCCCCTGGTAAATATTGGAGATGTATTCGAAAGATGGAGACAGCTTAGAGCCCAAAAGGACGCAGAGTTGGCTTATTTTCTCCTGAACAGGTAAGCATCAGCTCCACGCTAATTTATCACAGCTACTAGGGATGGGCATTTTTTGTCATTTCAACATTTGTGTACTCACATTGAATTATATAGCTAGAGTAACCGAGTTGGTTACTCGCAAAAACAATTGAGACATAGCCAGTAAAGTGATCCCGACTGGTCCTGGCTAACGCCGCCATGCTAACTGTTAACGTTACCGGGAGGACCAGGCAAGCAGCCCATGGCTGTTTACAATGTGTAGTTCAGCGGCTGGAGCCGACAACGGTGAGTAATTTTAAGCCACGAGAGGGGGGCTGTAAATCGGAAAGAGGAGACTATGAGTTTGCAGTGTGTTTAGCGATTGTTGCCGTAATTCTAAGCCAATGAAGTGTGTTCCGTCGGCAAGGTAGTGGTATTTTTAGCGTTTCGTATTGTAATTCTAAGCCGAGGAAGTGTGCCTGACTGGCGTGTGGAGAGGACAGTGAGGTTGTTGTGTTTTTAGCGGTTCATACTGTAATTTTAAGCCGGAAAAGTGTGTCTGTTAGTTGGTTACAGAGCTCCACGTGAGCACGGGCTTTTATGACTGTCAATATAGCCAGCATCTAACGTTAGCTACTCGGCTGTGCTGTGGAGTAATGTCTGGCTATGTGAGACTAGCATCTAACGTTAGCTACTCCGCTGTGCTGTGGAGTAATGTCTGGCTATGTGAGAAAAGCATCTAGCTACATTGTTGTGAATGCTGCGGTCTCAGCCTGGCAACCCCCGTGAACTTCGAGTCTGGGCAGGAGGGGGCGGGGGAGACGACTCTCCAGTATTTTGAATTGGTAGTGCAGTAACTATTTTAACCGCTAGCTGCCAGTATTACACACAATATTACATATTGCACCTTTAGGCCTACTTTTTACACCGGCCTCTAGAAGACATACTTTACCCCCAACCCCCATTTGCCCTGTTTTCTGTAACTGTGTGATCATTATTTGTCTCTCTGTATATTTTCTGCACATTACTAGAATATGTTATAACTCTCTTTTTTACGACACCTATCAAAATGACCTGGTGGGTGTTTCCTAAAGAAAAGTGTACTGTTAAATGCTCGCGGTGTCCAATTCTCAGATTGTTATGCTTCTTGTTAGTTTTCCTAGTTACTTATTGCTATACCTACTTTATTTGGATTTAGTGTATGGTCTGGTATGGTCAAGTACGTTTTTGTAAACTCTTCTTGTTGGAATGTGTATTTATTTTTACTTATTTCTTTAGACAGAAACCATCAACGGTAGGCATACTTTTACTCTGCTGAGGCTGGTCAGTATCTTTCCGCAGCCATCCCCCCTCATGACCCTGTTCATAGCGAAAAAATGGCTACAGCGGGAAATTCAGATGACAAATGGTACCCTCCCCATTAATTGACGGAGTAACTTTATGGCTTTCAAACACCGCAGAATGCAGCAAGCACCGGGTGACAAGGCCGGTCTGGTCTCTGTACATCAGAGAACCGTGCTGACATTGAAGCAGGAAGTGTGTTTGTTGTGTTAGTGCACACAGTATTTCATGCTCCAAAACTACTATTAACGTTAACTAAGCTAACGGTTGCGCGTCTTTGTGACTTTATTAACCATTTAACTCATGGTCATTCATGCAGCCGGATAAAGGGAGACAGAGAAGTAGAGGACAAATTATACTTGAGAAAAAACAGATGGTTTTCTTCAGGTAACAGCGAAGGACCTTTTATTTATAGTGCCCATATTATGCTCATTTTCAGGTTCATAATTGTAATTTGAGATTGTATCAGAATAGGTTTACATGGTTTAATTTTCAAAAAAACACCATATTTTTGTTGTACTGCACATTGCTGCAGCTCCTATTATTTTTATTTAATGTGAAAATTGTTGTGGTCTATAGCAGATTCAAGGTTTGTCATACATAAAGCAATGTTTGACGCCCCCCCAAAGGTTTTAGCCAGCGCCAAAGGACCACCAGTGCTAAAATGATAAAAATTGAGAGAAAGAATAGCAATTAAAATCCAATTAAACTCAGTTTTACCGTCCAGTGTCAGGCTAGGGGCCTACCGGACTCTCCCTTTGATTTTAACGTTTAAAAGCAATTTTGTTAATTAGGGTTACATTTACTCAAGCATAATAGGCATTTCTGTTTATCAAATTGTCAAAAATTACAGGCAAATGCATATATTTACTGTATGCGGATCAATCATACTTACTGTTGCACGTTGTCACCCCCCAAAGCCCGATGAGTCAGGAAAAACCCTGAGATTATCTAATCAGGAGATGATGAGGTGACATTTACTGACCATAGCCATACTTCTTTACCTTTACCTACGAAAGACTAGCTGTGGTTGAAATGATGGCAGTCATATCCACAAAGTAAAAGAAGTGGGGAAAAGACAGAAGTGTGCTGGTATTCTTTTTCTTATTAAGTTATTCCCCGCTCATTTTTTCAGGTAGTTCAGCTAGTCTACATTTACTTCTATTTAAGCACACACACCTACACAAATATATATCGCCAATCGGAAGTTGTTGGGCTGACAGAAGAAAAAAACAGTGAACTTCATATTGCAGTCTCTGATGCAAGAGGCATCACATTACTTGGCCTGTGTAGAAGTGACTCTCATTTAAAGGCTGCAGAAAGATTTGTTCTGTTACTGGGTGCACTGTATGAGATATGTATCGGGTCTTAAAACAATAAGAGTGAATTGCATAGTCCAATAGAGTGCTTGGTCTAACTGGAATTAGAGCTGACTGGGAAGGAAAATCCAACAGCTAATAGTCTCTTCTGCAGTGGTTTTGGAGAACGCTGGCCTGGATGACCCAGTGGAAACTGTAGTGTAACTAATGACCGGCCCACTGGACGTTTTAATTGCTGCCTCATATCTGCTGGAGCCTGGCTCATCCTGCATCTGAGGTGGGTGGTAGTAAAATATAAAACAAATCTACTGGATTTTGTACAGTGTTATTAGTCTGTAGACAAATTATGGCCCACAGCTACTGTGAATCACAATTTTAAAGATAAATGAAAATTGTAATTGTAGGCTCTAGTCCAATCATGTAGACAATCTAAATGTCTTCTTTATATATCAAAGTTTTAACTAGCTGTGCATTTGAAAACATTATTTTTCATTTCATGAAATGTATCCTCTAAACATACATCAAATGTCTTTATGCTTAAGTTTTATGCATTTCCTGCGGCAGCTGTGCCGTCTCTTCTGTCTGTGTACTAACAATAATCCAACATTCATTATTATGTAACTCTGCTGAATACAGATATTTATAATCTGAACATGCTGGAGTTATGACATCATCCGGCACTGCTGACTATGACAAGCGTTTGGGGAAGCATGCAAACCGTTCTGTCATGGTAGGTTATTGCTCGTAACAAACACGGACTGTATCATTGAGATGTAATGTGTTGCATGGCTTAACTTGATATCTGTTTTTATGTGCCAGGGGACAATGGGTTGTCAGAAGACTTGCAAGATGGAGAAACTCCTGAAACAGTCGCAGTGGGAAGTAGCGTGGAGCCAGAGACAACGGTTAGCCACAGCAAAGAAGAACAGCCGGATTAGAGGCACAGATAAGGTGAGTGTGGTATGTTGTTTGCATGTGTGTTGGTTGTAAAGCTTTCGATGAATAAGCTTTGATTCCGCCGTGTCTGGACACTGGAGGGATCAGCACTTGTTGATGCCTGCAGCCATAATCTGACCTCCCCTTGCACATCTCAGCCAGGGGCTCTTTCCTGTCACCAAGGCTCATCATTAACAAATGCAACCGTTTGTCTCTTATGCAGTTGATTTAGCTACCAAACATAAAAATATTGTAATGCTTTATTGACTGTAAGTGGTATTTGCTTGTGAACAAAGAGATTACCCAACATGCCATTATGTAATATGGATTTGACTAAATACAGCATAAAATATACAGTGTCTACAAATTAATTGCATTTGGGCAGGTTTGCTACATGTTATTGCATTAGTTTATAATAGTAGATACCCACACATAAATACTGTATACGTTTATAATAAACTACTTACTTATTTAGTTACCTTGTTTGTAACCATATGACATCAGAGCTAGCCTCGTGTAGAAACACTGATTTTTCTTTATATTAATTGTCGTGGCATTGAACTACTGGTAGTGCATTCCTATGTACAATTGACTTACAATTAACTCAAGACAACATAACCAATTTTATTTTGCAGTTCAAGCATCAGTATTGCAGAAATCAGATGATACAAAATGAAATGCAGTTATTATCCAGATGTGCAAAATGCACTGGGTTGGTAAATAGCCCAAGTAGCTTATATCATTGTCCATTGGCAGATTAACAGTCTGTCATCACAGGATGGTGTGTGTTTTTGTATTGTGTGTGACTGTGTGAGAACATGCTTGGGGATATGGAAATGGGTGGTTTAGAAGGATACTGTAAATCATTTTAAGCTGGCTCAATTTAAAATAAAACAGTTCCCCCTGCTGCCTTAATTAAAGATATGAGTTAACTATACTTAACTTGAAAAATTACTTCAGCTTGAAAATGTTAAACTGAGTTAATTCACTGAACTTGAGATATTAATATATATACATATAATATATTAACTGTTGAGTCACCCTGACTTACATTAGAGATATATTATTATATCTCAATTTGAAGAGTCAGTTCTTCATTTGACATGAAGCACTCATAGCTGCTCTAGAGAGGCTCCAACAACATGTGGCGTTGCTCACAGTAACTAAGTTAGGATACTAACCTTCAACCATTACTTATCTTTATGTACTAAAGACTGGGGCTGCACGATATCAGGAAAATATGCGATAACGTTGAATATCGCGATAACGATAACTACTACTATACTACTATATCTACTTGCGATAAATAAACAGATATTATAACATACTCAATTCTGCATTTCTGCTGCTTTCAGTATTCTTCTAAAGTACAACAAATTGCTTGTTGAAATAATTTCTAAACTTCTTTTTTTTGAACAAATTGAACATTGAATTGAATATAAAAGGCAGCACTACTGATATTTTCTTTCAACTAACACAAAAAGTGTCTATCGCGATATGTTGCAGCCTTTCGCGATGTGTATATTGCGCATGCTGATATTGCAATGATGATTAAAAAAAACAATATATAGACCTTTTTCATGGCAGACATGTTGACATGTCCTAGTAGGAAAAGCACAGGTGTATTCAAAACCATTAATGATGGCTGCATTCCACTTAGGAGAGGTCCTGGTATTGTGCATGCTGACTCACTGAAATAGCTCACTGGGACACTTGATGGAACTGAGCCATCGTCAAGGTTATCAACTTCAGCTGTGCTTTTCCTAGTATGACAAGTCAAAATGTCTGCTGTGAAAAAGGTCCATTGTGCAGCCCTATTAAAGACACATAATTTTCCATTTCCATAAAAAAAGAGGGTCTCCTCAGAGTTTCAACTTTCAAATAATGCATGCTGGGAAGTCTGCTAAAATGCTGCACAACAATTTCCCTTGTGATAAAGTTGTATCTCATCTTATCTTATCTTATCCAATGCTGATGATGTTTCTTTAGAAACTACTTTTATTGAGTTGAGTGAACTCTGAGCAGTACATTCATTCAACACCATTCAAGACTAATAGTTTAAATTAATAATATTTATATATTTACATTTAATGTAGTTAATGAGAAAATATGAGTAAATTCCACTAAATTCCTGTATGATGTTTTACGGTGTAGGTTGAGGAATAGAGGGTGACACTGGAGTGGATTTTCACTCCTGTCCCATCCCACTCCCACAAAAAAAACTCCTGTCCCGTCCTAATCCTTGAAAAAATTACTCCCATCCCGTTCCTGTATTGTTTTTTTTGGTTTTTGTTTTATATTAGAAGGGTAGCACGTAGTTTCTCTGGTCCATGCTTTGGTTTTGGCCAGGTATTTGATGGAATTATGTTGTGACACATAGAGCTGACATCAGAAGAGTTGTCCTCTGTTTGGTGTTGATTAAAGGTCCCATGGCATGAAAATTTCACTTTATGAGGTTTTTTAATATTAATATGCGTTCCCCCAGCCTGCCTATGGTCCCCCAGTGGCTAGAAATGGCGATAGGTGTAAACCGAACACTGGGTCTCCTGCTCTGCCTTTGAGAAAATGAAAGCTCAGATGGGCCAATTTGGAATCTTCTCTATATGACGTCATAAGGGGAAAGGTTACCTTCCCTTTCTCTGCTTTGCCCACCCAGATAATTTGGCCCACCCATGAGAAAGAGAGAGACATCGAAGCATGGCAGTTGTTCAAGGCCAAACCCTCATCTTCCACCTTCCACCAAGGTTGAATTTCGGGAAAGAGACTTCAGATACTGTATTAGGAGACCAGTGAGGCCTATATAAAAGCATCCAAAGCATCTTAAAAATGTTAACTCACCTGGTAGAGCACACGCTCATATAAAAAGGTTTAGTCCTCAACTCAGCGGCCTCTGCATATCATTCCCCCCTCTCTCTCCCCTTTCAAGTCTAAGCTGTCCTGTCAGAAATAAAGGCCTAAAATGGCCAAAAAACAATCTTAAAAAAATATATAATGATAGATCAAAGTTGTTATTGGCACATTGTCCTCTCAGTTTGTCATATTGCTGCTGTTCACAAAATTAAACAGCTTGATTAAATTGCACAGGTACAGTCATGTGCTTATACTATAGGGACAGTAAGAGAGGAGAGTGTGAAGCCGTATCAGATACCTGCAAAGAGAGTAGCAGGGTTTTTTTCTGATACAACCTTTGCCTATTAAGAAAATCCACAATCAGTTGACTCGCCTTGCTCACAGATGCTTGTTTTGAAAGCACTGGAGCCTTCAGACAGGACTGTGATCTAGAAACGAGAGGCGTGCAAGTGAAGTGCTCAGTGGAGGCTGTTGTGGATGGCATCAGAGTAGTTGACTCTGCAGGCGTGCTACCGCGCTACTGGCCTGCAGCCACAAATGCTAGCATTAATGCCCTGCTTTGGAATGGGGAAGAATTGGATTTAATGAACTCAGCAGGAGGTTATAAAATGCATATCATTGAGACCAGATATTATCTGAGATTTTTGGTTATTAGACTATTGTGAATTTAACACTAAAAGCCGCTATCTGTTTGGTCATCATATACAAGTTATTAAGGATTTTTTTTGTCTCAAGATATCTTGTGTAAATCATGTCTGACTGCATCAATATTTAGCTGCAAATATCTGTTGCTGTTTTTTTATTCCTTTTTTATTCACTGCCTCTCGATATATGACCTACCTTAGCTTCTTGTGTTGTTGTTTTTGCACCTCACACAGTTTTTGTTAATCTGCAGAACCCTTCACAAAAGGGAATGTCAAAACAGTTGTTCACACCTCCACCAAATGTGTCTCAGCCAGCTAGTTAAGGCAGGCCCGGAGCTCCTGGTCTGCCTTCTGACATCTTCTGACAGCTGTCTGAACAGGTTTGGTTCCCTTTAACATTCTAAGGTAGGCAGGCATCCTCTGAATCATTACTCAGAAAATAATAAAATAAACTAACACAGGACCAGCAGTAGCAGTATGCACCTTACATGGCTCTGCCCTTCCAAGTGAGGAGTCAAAAATGCCTTGATCCCGCTTGGCTTGGACATTATTTGCAGTCTTTTTTCTTTTCCACTTGACCAAACTTTGAAGGCATATAGCTACAGTATTTGAGCTGTGTAGCTTTGATAAAATACAATAGACCTAGACATTAAGGACTACATTATTCTCCTTTATTGAGATACTTTAAAGGGGTGATAGAATGATTATAGGCTATAGGGTATTTCACACTGTTCCTTAAGGTCTCCTAATAGGGTATGTAACATTGGTTGGGCTGAAAATTGCCCAAATGCTATTTTATGGGCCCTTAACTACCCTGTGAATATGGCCCTATTTGTAACAAGAGCTTTTCTTCCAAATATGGTATGCTCATGAATATTTAGATGAGCTGCGCACTGATTGGTTTGAGCGAACCACATAGAAACACATTGGAGACGAGAAAGCAGGTCTCATATTTCAGACACTGCAAAGTTATACATTGTTTGTCTACTATTTTGTTATTAAATTCACTTCTGAGAATTTTTTTATGCAAGGAATGAACTATATAAAGCTCAAATATGGGCCATTTTACGAAAATTGATGGCTAATTGCAAATTTGGTAAGACGTGTCGGACTTTAGGAGCTCCACACAGTCTGATGAGAAAGTGGCAACCTCCATACCCAGTGAAAGTCACTGTTTCTCGGTTACTTACTACTGGGGCTCGGGGCTAGCCGGATGCCAGTTGCTGTTTGAATTTCGTCACGCCACTTATATATCAGCTACCCCAAGGTCTTATAAAACAACTTTGTCTGATTTCAATTGAATGCATTTTTGTGAACATTAGGGGTATTGTTAGCTGCTAGTGTCCCTTCAATCCTATGTGTACAGATCACGGCTAATTAGCTACAATTTTGGCATAACTAACGTATATTTACAGTTTGAATTTCGTCACACCACTTAAATAACAGCTCCCTAAGGTCTTAACAAAGCTAACAATTGTGTCCAATTTCAATTTGATGCATTTTTGTGAATTTAAGAGGTCTTGTTAGGAGGGGGCAAGCTAGCTAGCTAGCTCTCATTGATCGAGCTCCATCCAGCTCACTCGCGGACAAGAGGTGTTTATTTCCCCGATCGTTTGTTTAAATAATTCAACACACATATCCATTATAAGATTAACTGGAACCTGTGGTAAGAGATTGTGGGCGTAACAAGCTCGCTGACCGTGCCCTCACTTACACAGAACGGCCATTTAGCAGGAAGAAGGGCGCTAGAGGCCCTGGAGCTCTGTCAGGGTAGCGGCATTTGGTAGTCCACTTACCCAGAAATGGGGACTTGGCGTGGGTATTGAGCACCGTGGGCTGCCAGCCATGACGGAGCTCTATCTACCGCACAGCAGGCCGGTTTAGCTATAAATGTTTGTAAAACGGCCCATATTTGACCTCTACATGGTTGATTTCTCGCATAAAAAAGTCTCAGAAGTGATTTTAGTGGTAAGACAGCAGATGAACAATTTCTGAGATCTGCCTGACCTATTCAGAAGACTAACTGACCTCAGATCAGTTAGTGGCCTAGTATGTAAATTTTGGGGTGTTACAAAGATAGAAGGTAGAGCCAAATAAGGAGGAATTGAGAAGTTGACGTCAACTTTTAGCTTTGTTCAGATTTGCCCGTTTTCAGATTCAGTTTTACAGTTTCAAATTGTGAGATTCGCAGAGGAAAGAGGTGTCAATGGGATTTTGAGGTTCTATGTATGTCCTACTTACCCTCCAAACTGTCGTTCTTCAACTATGACAGGGTAAAATCGGTTTTGCATTCTATCACCCCTTTAAATCTGATTTAAGGTCATTAATTTATTGTACATTCGTGAATAATAAATAAAAACAGATTCCTAAACACAGCTCCTTCAAAATGATCAAAGAAGTGCAATGCTTGCAGTTCTACTTTGAATCCTGCTGTGTTATGGTTTAAGTTAATTTACTAACCCTAGAGGTGATCTAGTCTTCTGTAAAGTTGCCCATAGCAGCTGATGTCATAGTGAAAACATCAGGTGGGCTTCCTTCTCATTGTCGGAGCTCAGCACCTCCCTCTTTAGTGTTTACAAACCAGGTAGAGGACATGGGCGGGAACATTTGACATCAATCGTGTGGGATGTGGTGGTGCCTTGAGTGTTAAACAGCCGCTGTGCAATGTAACCTCTCAATTGGGATTACAGAGAGGGTCCCGCTGGAGGGGGAGGGAAGGCTCCTTACAGAGGTAAGGAGCTGCTGTGGTTGCTAGGCATCCACGCTGAGGAAAGCATATCTGTTTTGGGTCTTGCTTCTCCTCTCTCCTTTTCCCACAACAGAGTGCACCACCACTGTCAGCCACAGAGGGCAGCCATACTGCACACTCTGTGCCGCTCTCCTCCACATCTCCCTATAGTGAAAAAAACCCAGGATGGCCCAAATAATCCCCTTTAATACCCTTCTGCACTTGATTTCCTGATCTGTGATTGGATGGTATGGATTTAGCTGCTGTTTGTGATAGCTGATTGGTCTGGTCCACCATTCAGTGAGTGAGGGTTTGTCAAGCTGAGCCTCCGGGTAGCCTCCGTGGCATAATGACCCATGACGAGGCGAGGCACAGTCCCTGTATCAGCTTGCAAAAAAAAAAAAAAAAAAAAAGCAGAGAAACACTGCAAGAAATCTGAGAGCAAAGACCAAGGGGGACGCCAGAGAACCTCACATGACCTTGCCAACTTCAATCATGGCTGGTCATCAGTGGCGGTTAGGTGGGCAGGCGATACGATGGAGCACGCGGCTGGAAGGCTTTGACAGGATTGTCTGTGACTGCTGAGAATAGGACAGAGAATGACCAATTCTGATTAAGGAAGACGAAAGACATCCTGGAGAGGGAGCGCTGCTCAGTACTGCTGCGCACTGCACTGCCTCTGCACCCCTGCGTGCCTGTGTCTGTGTGACTTAGTGTGTGTGTGTGTGAGAAAGTGAGAGCGAGAGAGAGAGAGAGAGAGAGAGAGCGCGAAAGGGGGCGTGTTGGTGTGTGTGTGTGCTCTGCTGCACAGCCACGGTAGTGTGAGCTGAGTGATGCTCGCTGGCTGTCTCTCTCTCCCTGCGCTGCTTGGCTGTGCCTCTTTCTGCCGAGCATTGATGAACCATTTTATGCTACCGAGCTGCCATAGCCATCGTCCCGGTTCAGCTGCTTTTCTGTCCTTTCAGCACAGTAGGAAACACCTGCCACTGCATCGGTCTTTTTACAGCCGCTGCTAAGGTACTGTACCATCTACTGTCTGGTGTCAAGCCGTGTGTGTTTTTCAGAGCGAAGGATTGTTGTGTTGCCTCTGCTGCAGGAGCCCTGTGCTGCTGCTGCTGCTGCTGCTGCTGGAGGGATAAGGATCATCATAACATGTCTTAGTGTCTCATACTCTTAGCGGCTACAATTATTGAAATGTAATCTTCTGGTTATCGTACACATGCAGCCCTCCTGCCCTTATATATGCATTTCTTAAGAGATGGATAAGAGATGTTTTGAGGTGTTCTGCACAGGAGTGCAGAATGTCCAGGTTTGACAGCGCCGAGAAGAGCCAGAGGACATTGCACATCATTTGCATGCCGTGAGGATTCACTGTCATATAGTTTTATTGAGTTTCCCATCCTAACTGAAAACATGCTGTGTGTGTAAAAATACTTAAGTCAGCATAGCAGGAGCAGTATGTTTAGCTATTGTCTGTGGATGATATAACATGGTTTTTAAGGTTGACGTTGGTTCCGGTTGTCACTGCCATGCCTGTCAGATGGCGCTTTCTGTGGAGTCTACATGCAAAGGAGATGTGTCAGTTTTAAATTCAGAAAAATCATTAGGGTAAATGAAGTTGTGTTAATGAATTTGAGATATGAATGCTAATTGGTAGACAGCAGTCATCTGATATTGATCAATTTGCTCGCGTGGATTTTGTCAAACATTTGTGCAGATTATCCATCAGTGTTGTATCCCAGTGGAAGACATGTTAACACAACAGCTGACACTGTATCGTTGGTGGTATTTTTTTATTATTATTATTTTTTTTTACACATACCAAAAAGGTTTGTTTGTGTGTGCATTCTGAATTGACACTGTGGGTTGTAGAGGGCATTCATGAATATTTAAAAGGTATAAGTGTTTCTGTATGTTGTGTCATCAGCTACAGAGCTCAGTTTGCAATGAGATCCTATAGGTGGCAGTAATGAGAGCAGAGGGTGGCAGTGGGGAGAAACAGTTGAGGCTGAACTGTGATTTTCACTGTGCGAAAATATGTGTGTGTGTGTGTGTGTGTGTGTGTGTGTGTGTGTGTGTGTGTGTGTGATGTTTCTGCTGCCTCCCAAGGTCACTCATTTGAAGAGCTTCCATAATTAGGGTTGTCAGTCTAGACCCACACCTTGGATATGAGAGAGTACTCCCAAACTCCCATTCATACTGTAGCTCCTCCTGTCCACCTTGACAAGCAGGCATGGCCATTCATCATTTCACTGGTTATCCCTGAGCTCCCAGAAAGTGACTTTTATCTTCACTACGCACAGGAGACGGGTATTCATATTTTAACCTAAATTTGTTTTCTCTGCAATGAATTAGAGGGAGAGGAGACAAAGGTTTGTGTCGGTGGTGGAGGGAGTTCGAGGAGGGAGGCAGAGTACTCTTGAGCATTTTTTTCTAATCCAGCCCTCGGTCAAATAATATTTGCATAAAATTCTTAGTTTTCATTTCCTCCCTCTGGTAGCACCCAATGGGTGGGGTTTACCGCATTGGGAGTTCAGACATTTTGTTTTCAGTCACAGACCACTATACCGAATTTAAATTGAAAAGCGTCTGCTCACTGATTTTTTTTTTTGCCATCTGGTATTTGCACAAATGGTTTCTGAAGAAGACCCAAGGATTTTTAAAGTTTGATATTACAGTTTAAAACAAATCTGACTGATTGGCTGGGCTTTGTTTTTTAGCCTTTGTTTTTTATAAAGATAATTTAAATTGGCTATTAAAGAATTGTGATCAATATTTACTGAGCGACATTTTTTTTATTTTATTTTTTGGCTGCGGAAATAAAATTCGAACACAACATTGATTATCAGCAAAATGAATATGGTGAGCCTGTTAACAAACCATTTCTTATTTACGCACCCTTCAAAGGAGGAGCACAATTAGCATTCATTTGGAGTTGTGTTTATGTCCACCTAGCAAATGGACGTTCAATATTCACTCTCTTTTTAGCTCTATTTTTGATCTTCAGCCACTCCTGATGGAAATATCTGGCTCTTTAGCTGCTCTGCTGTATTCACTAGCTAGTCAGTGTTATTGTGCTGGGCAGGTAGTATAAAATGAATTTATCAGAGTTTTTTTTGTTGTTGTGCTAAATAACCTGCTGTGTCTTGAAATGGGGCTGATGAGAAGAATGGCAGTTAACTGAACAGTAAGCTTGTGGGCTGTACAACTACAACAATGAGCTGAAAGACACTAAAATGCTCAGTAGGGGTGAGAGGAACTGTAGTCAGGTGATAATTCTCAGTGGGTTTGTCACTACAAGTGGCTCCTTTCACAGAGTAGACCTTTGATCCATTGTTAATATAAAATTATTAATTTCAGCAGCTTTAAAAAATAAACTTGTCAGTGCTCTCTGGTGGACAGTTTTTGTAATGGAGAAAGTGTTTACCTCAAACATATCTTTGACAATTCTATATTGCTATTACTTGGACCTTGTACACTGATACTGACATACATGCACATACCGATTATATCTGTAATAAGCTAAAAGTATAATATTGCCATGCTGGTGTATCAGTTTGGCTCTGAACTTATGAAAGTAAGTTAAAAAAAAATGCTGAGTGTGTTCACAAGAAGTAGTTATGATGCTAGGTCATTTGCAAATTCCCTTTGAAGCTGGTCTGTTTACTGTAGGTCTAAATGAAGATGGTTAACACTCGATGGTTAGCACATGTTGTTAGAGTTTGCAACCTCAGGTGGTGACACAATAAGCAACCGTTTGAGCTTAACTTTTGGGCAATGTAGAGACAGCAGTTGGCAAAAAAAGTTGGGACAAAAATATTTGACATTTTCTTTACCATACCATTCCCCTTCAGTATGTGATTGAGTTTCCCAGTTGAAATCCCATGAGGATGCATTAGCCTCTCCTGTATGTGTAGTGTCTACATTGCATTGTGGATAAGCTTAATAGTAATGGTAGTATGACGCATTGTCTCCAGTGCAAGTACGTTCGAGAGACAAAAGTGAAAGGAGGAGTGCTGAGGTGCTGAACATGGCTGCTCAGCGGAGGATGTAGCAGTGTGAGAGGAGCATGGCTCAGCATGGCCCTGAGTGACTGAGGCTAGGCTGTAGTAACAGCTGGAACACTGCTGCTGCTGCTGCTGGCGCCTGGATGTGGCCTGGATAAAGCACGTGACCCCGCTCACAGTGTGAAGCATTAGTGATATGAACAGCAGGGTCCACGGCTGCTGTTACATAACCCCATCTTCACCCGGAAATCTCTCTAAAGATGGCTCCGGGAGACGGAGTGACAGCAGAGTGAAAATGCATTATCATTGTCAGCAACCGCATCCCTTGCTCCAATTGTTGGACTGTCCGTGCATGACAAAGCAAGCATGTGTCTCTTGTGTGTCCAGAGGGTATTTTTTTTTTTCTTCCATGTGAGGGCAGATTTATATAGATGTTTTGTGCTGTATAATCCCCCTAGATTAGATACACTCTACACACATGTTCAGTGCATGTACATATTATTGTCTATACACTATCTACTTGCATGTTCACTTTACACCAGCGTGTTGCAGTTTGTCTTATTCTTTACACATGTGCGTGTGTATGTTTACAGCACATGTTTGTGTTACGCCATAGCTCCTGCAGCTAAAATGTAATGTAAGTAGATATGTTGGGCCAGCTGTCGACATGTCGGCAGTTTGACTGACTGCTGTAGTCGGGCTCAGACAACCGTGAGATGGACTGGACTGCTAACTTCTCTGGAGATCGGAGGAGAGTAGCCGGTAATCACCTCAGGGATCTGACTGCATTCATAATTGATTGTTCCTGGAGTTGATCAGGGCTGTCCACTCAGTCAGATGGACAACACTGATCTGGTGTAAACAGCATGAGATTACATGAGCCCCCAGAAATGAGTTGTATTGGTTCATTGTTAGGGTGATGCTATTTTGTCCCTCCAGTTTACAGATGGGACTGGCAGCTGCCACATTTTCACAGCAACAAACGTTTGCATTAAAAGCTGCAGGCCCTACCCTGGTAGTACTAAGCTTATGCTAAATGCTTTAGCTTCATCAGTTTTACATTGTTATGGACAGGTCGTTGATTGTCTTTATAGGAATCAGTGTAGGCGAGAAGGACTCCAAGGCAAAGTGCCTTTTGTTCCACGCCGACAAGATTTGAGTTAGCACTAGTCAAACAACCCAAAGCATATATGAAACATGTTCTTTTTTTTGGATTTCTGTGGCAGTGAGGTTGAGGGCTGTTTGGATGCGTTCTGAAAGATGGATGATCATGCCTGAGGGTGGGGGCTGGGGATGATTATGCGGATCTTGCCAAAATCCACAGTGATTATTTGTCAGGATTTGCTTTGTAATAAAAAAGCTTATCTCCGCAGGTTCATTTTCGGTCTCTACCTCTGTCTCTGCCTTTCTGCTTACAGGTTTTGCTTACTGTGTCTGCTTTGTTGTATTTGCTTTAAAAAGCATGATCGTGGGGTCAGTTTCTTGTTGCATAGGTTCATTTAACCCACTCGCTAAATTGTATTTTTCCAAAAAAATGGCGATGGAGAGTGATGTGAACCCTGGTTCATTTGATTTATTCAGCTACAGTTGACAAACAGTAAGCAACAAGAGCAGGATCCTCTGATGTCTGAGGTGGTTGTTGAACACCATGTCCTTTATACGGACACGCTCTACTCTGTGTATTGTCCACCATGTTGGAGGTTAATTGCACTCTTTTTGATAACATGTTATTGGCAGACAGTGCTACAGACACACTGTGCCAGTCGGCTCAAGGCACACTTGCTGTTTCTACGCAACTTTTAATGTTAAGGATAATTAACGGAATTATAATGTGCTCCAGAGTAAATGCTTTGTGTTTATGTAGGGATGTAATTGATTCTAATGTCCCGATTAAGTGGAATTTCACAGATTACTAGAGAAAAAAAAACATTGGCTGTGCAGTGGGTGTTGCAGCACAATGATTTATTTTTTTCAGAGATTCATCTTTGTTTACTGTATGATAGGGTATGCTACATTGTTCATAGGTCTCTGTGGGCTTGGTAAGCCTTCTGTCCAATCCACTGCCTCCATGCTGGCCCATCAATGAACAGGGGCACAGGGTAATTGCATGAAGAAGCTGTAATAAGGTGGATTGAATTAACTTTGCCCTGACTAAAATGAATTAAAGAGGCCGTCATGACATGCAGACTCCAAAACTGACTCATTATACCCGCTCAGCGAGATATATCATAATATACTGTGTAATCTTAGAGTTGCTGACAGTCTAGGAGTACAGCCCGGCATGACTTTGTGGAAATGTCTGTATACTGAAAAAAACTAAAAGTGTCTAATTCTGCTTAATTAGAAATCCCTGCGTGGAATATTCATCCTAGTATAATTGAAAACAGAAAGCTTACCCTCGGCTTTGACAATCATCACAAATAATGGGCCCGTACTGTTCTGAAATGTCATTCAATCATATGTGTGTTTCTGAGCCAGCCAATCACGCACACAGTGCTGAAATGTCTGTGAATGTTACTTCGCAAAAATGTTAAATAACTATAAGTGAAATGATTATTCAAATTATTGATTAGTTAATTGTCAGAAAATGAATAGCCAACTATTTTGGAAATCCATTATACGTGATTTTTCAAGAAAAAATATAGAACTTTACGGCTTTAGTGTGTTCAGTCAGGCTTCAGAAAATCGTGGTGGGCATTTATTAAATAATTGGCAGATTAATTTTTAAAGAAAATAATCGTTGGTTGCAGCTCTATGAATAACTCCTTCTGAAATACAGTATGTGGACGATTAAAATTGGTGGCCCCTTTTGACGAACAAGTAGGTGTTGGGTGACTTATCAAGGGGTCACTTTTGCTTATATTGAAACACAGGCACAGGATGATGTCATTCTCAGCCAAGGCCACACATTATTACATAGAGTACACGAGTAGTTAAATAAGTCACCTTGTTTCCAGAGTGAATGGCAGCTGATGTTGGGGAGAAGAGCTTTAGGGTTTTTCCATTTGCACTTTTGGCCATGCTGAGCCAAACCATGCCGCTGATTTGCTTTTTCCTTTACCAGTTTTAGTGTACTTCGCCAAAGGTGGGCCTTCTAGGTCCAAAACTCGCCTGACCAGCCAGTGGTGATGTCTCGCCGACCGCGGCCAAACCATGACTCTCTTTCTCCTCCTATGTTGCGAGACTCAACCTAACTCATGTCTGTGCTGGAGACCAGAAAGAAATATGTTTTTAAAAGTATCTGTGCTGCTCACAGTATTTTTGTAGCTTCTCACTGAATCTCCGTGGTTTGACGTTTAGTTTATCTCCTGTGTCCCGGTTTGTATGTTCGGATATCTGTCTTATTTTAATGTTTAATGATCGGGAGTCTTAAGTTACTGCTGATGAAAATCCAACATTACCTGATTTTGCTGCTTCATAATAAAAGCTTTAAAAAAAAAATTGTGGGGAATTGTGAAGAAATTAATTGTTTTACAGCCACTCCTTTGACAACTCAACAGCAGCCGTGGCCCGGAAAAGCCACGCCACTGAAAACATACCTTCAAGCAAGTAGCCCTATTGTAAATGCAAATTGTTATGGGCTGAGGTGCTGAGCCAAACCAGACCAAGCCAAACCAAGCAAAGCCAGATCATGTGTATGGAAAAGCCCTACTTCTCAGCACCTATAAAGGTTCACATGGACAGAGGGACAACAAAGCTTTAGGAGTAGTGCCTTGTGGCAGTGGCACGGGGCAGGACAGAGACAGTCCAGATGTCTATTTGAGTTTGGGAGGTTACGGCACTGCCTCCTGCCATTAGAAACAAACACTAATTGCCCATTGGCCCCGGGTTGGAGATGTGCAGCTGGGGACACGTGGCTAAAAATAGCACTGCTTGTTCCAATGAGTGGCGGGCACACAAGACCGTAGCATTAGTATTCAGCACTAAAGCATGGCATGGACAAAAAAAGGTCATCTTCTGGCCATGGCCACAAATGTCAGGGGGGCGGGGTACAAAGCAATACCAACACAGGGTTGGTGAACTGCGAGCAGCACCTCAGGCTTCGCCCCCATTTGGACCGAGCTACTGAACCACTGTCCTCTGCCTGAACACTTGCAGGGAAATGTCACATGGAAACAGCCAAGTGAGTGTCATGACAGCCTGTGTTTTGTTTTGTAGCCCAGCAGCATCCATGCTTGTTCCATGAAGTCTTTACCTCCATGCAGCGATGGCCTTCCATGCTTGAGTTGAGTTACAGCTCTCCCTCTATGACACAAAAGCAGCATCTGGTTCCACCTGACTGGAGCCATGAATAATTTAATAGGGGGCATTATTATTTCCAGCCAGCTCCACTAGCTTGGCAATAACAAGCAGTTTAGGTAGTGCTATCAGCGTTGCTGGCTAAGTGGTTGAACATGGAGAGAGGATGTTATTTTACCTTGTTGGCATCTTAGACTTGTGTGGGTTTGTAAGTATCTGGTTGAATGAGTGCTTAAGTGTTATTTTCCATTGATACACTAGGTCAACACGTTGTCTGCAGATTTTGGAATGTGAGTAAACAGAGCTGTGTGAAGCATCTGGTTAACTGGGATAATACAACTAAGTCACCACTATACCAATCAGTTGATGTCTTGCGACGTGCACAAGATTAACAAGCACAGCCTATCAGGACTTGATTTTACATCGGATCCATTATAAAAACAAAACATATTTCTTCTGTTTTTACATTGTTTAAACTAGATTGCACGTTTTTTTTCAATGTAAGCAAAATTCAGTGGAACGCTGTGTCCAATGTCTCCCCAAAGCAGCAGGTAGTCTAGTAGATAATTCCTTCTATTGTCAGACTGAACTTGTGAAGATCAATAAAGGGAGAACACACCGTTTTCACTGCATGAGTGTAGCTGTTAGCTGTGTTTCCTCTCAGACCACCTGCCGGCTCTGAGCGGCCACTCACCTACACTCAGAGATAGAGTGCTAGCAGATTTCATCACCAGCGGGACCAGCAGTGTACTATTTGGAATAAGTTATCCAAAAACTGCACAATCAAACTGTAAAGCCACCATTGTTATACTGATAACTTACCATTTTGGAAAGGGTTGGTTTTCTAAAACATACAGTACAGTATTATTATTACTATATTGATTTGACTAAGATGCTTTAAATGACTTCAAGTTTTGTGTTCTTTTGTGTATTCCCCCCCCACCACAGCTGAGAAATGAAGTTTTGCCCCTCCAGCTCCCAGGTGCGCAGCGTTTGGACAGCTTTCGTCTTCTAAAGGACAACAGTGGAGCTCTAAGACTCAACCCTGAGACCCCGAGCCACCAAAGGCAAAAGCAGAAGTTACTGGTGAGTTTTCTGTGTGAAAGAGGCGATAAAGGCTTGTTGATGCTGGACTGGGCATGGTCCATTAGGTGCAGTTGAGGGCTGCTGTGGAGGCATTTGCTTTGAGCAATTGTCTGGCTTTCATGTTCCTCTCTCTGCTTTGGATAGTGAACTTGTGAACCATGAGTTATTTTTCCGCCAGTTGTCTCCAGTTTAATTTTGAAATGAGCTGTGCTCGCTTCTGTCTGTGTTGATTTAGAGTCATCATTGGGATTAATTGGGGTCAAAGTGTGTCTGTAGTTCATGACCGCTGACCGTGTCAGGTAAAAGTCAGGAGACAATGCCTCTTAACTTAAAGGCCTGTGTATTCACCTCATCCCTGTCTGAGGAGGAGACCAAGCCTACAAGCTAACTTAGCATCATTTTAAGTTACAAAAATGTAGACATGAAATCATCCATATCTTCCTCATGAATAATTAGCCTAAGATTAGCCATTTTATTTTTTGCAGAAGTTGCTCACGGAGCCTCAGAGACTTTGTCTTTGTTGTGTACTGAACTTAAAGGGTAACTACCGTTTTGTTTTTCAACCTGGACCCCATTTCCTCATACATTTGTGTCTAATAGACTGACGAGCTGGTGCGAACCGAGCTGCAATGTAACCTAATGCGGCAATTGTGCAACCTGGATTTTTGTCCACTTAAAGTGATTTTTTGTTGTTGCTTCTGACAGGCTCAGATTGTTACTAAAATTGTCTGACAACATTATCGATCTCAGGACGTGACTTTTTGTCCGAAGACAGCGGTGTGGAGAGTGGAACGCGAGTCGAGAAAAAGGCGTTCTGGGAGTCTGTCGTTTCGGAGTAGGCTACAGAAATTAAAGGTTTGTGTTATCTAAAAGATTTTCAATGCCATGGCTCAGAATTTAAATGATTCCGACAATGTGGATGAGGTCATTATAATTTGATTGCTGCCTGTATTCATTTGAGCCAGAGTAGCCTATAGCCTATATATACGGATGAAGAGCGGATGAAGGGAGAGAGAGAGAGAGAGAGAGAGAGAGAGAGAGAGAGAGAGAGAGAGAGAGAGAGAGAGAGAGAGAGAGAGAGAGAGAGAGAGAGAGAGAGAGAGAGAGAGAGAGAGAGAGAGAGAGAGGCAGCAGTGGAGTGTTTCATGCAGTCAATAGGCTATAAAACATCCATGGTTTCGTGATATCTAAAAGATTTTCAATGAGATTGATAATGTTGTCAGACACTTTTAGTAACAATCTGAGCCTGTCAGTAGCAAAAAAAAAAAAGGTTTCTCTATAGAGCTCCCCCTACAGCTTCGGAATAGATATTTGGCAACACTGTGTAAAAACTTGCTCGGTCAGTCTGCCGTTTCCTCTTTCTTTGTTCCTCCGACAACGCTTTCCTAGCTTTCTGCTTCTTTTTTGCTGGCTCAGCATGACGAAAGTGTGAAAAACTCCATCGCTACCTTGTTCTTATAGCTAGCCGGTTCCTGGATGGGGGTGTGTAGCGGTGTGTATGTGTGCAGTGTTGTGAAGCAATTCGTTACATTGCGAGACCTGATATCCAAGTGGGCAATCCAATCCAATCCACTTTATTTATATAGCACAATTTTAACAAACACAAGGTTTTCCAAAGTGCTGCACAAAAAGATAAAACAGAAAAAATAGATAACACAATAAAAGCACAGAGGTACCCAATATAAAGATAAATGCAATAAAAATTAAAATTAAGTTAAATAAGTAGAATAAATAAAAACTAAAATGCACTGTCCGCACACAATTAAAATAAGCAAGTATACATATCATGCCATACTTCGTGACGCCGAGGCCGGCTCGCCGGTCAAAAGTTGTAAGGGTGGTATTTCCGCTCACAGGCCGTAGGGGGAAGCAAGACAACCACCATTCAAACTGAAAAAAAAAGTCATATAACCATTCCAATGACTCTGAAGCTGTTCAGTTAAGGTAAATTAAGCTAAAGAAAAACTGTATAGTTCCCCTTTAAATGTCCAAAATATGGCGTATTGTTCTTTAACAATCTGGTTTAAGTACTGTTGTACCTGTTCAGTGTCATTTCCTGTGAAACGAGGAAACCAGGTAGCCATGTTGTTAAAAATACCGTGGACAGTAAACGCCAGGTTTCCAGAGCGAAGCAGGCTTTGTCTTCCTCAGGCTTCCTCTAGGCTCACACAGCGGAGGCTGCTTGTAATTCCCCCGGCTTCCCCTGACGTCTGTGGTTCAATATGAATGAGCTGCATCGATTAGACCTCAGTGTGGTGCCTGTGTAAAGGGGATGAGTCGTGTGTGTGTGTGTGTGTGTGTGTGTGTGTGTGTGTGTGTGTGTGTGTGTGTGTGTGTGTGTGTGTGTGTGTGTGTGTGTGTGTGTGTGTGTGTGTGTGTGTATGTTTGTTTGTGTGTGTATGTGTGTGTGTGTGTTTGTGGTGCTGCTGGCTTTCTCTCATGTGTCTTCGCAGTACTTACCAGACTGTTGTTTTCACAGAGGGCGACGTTATGGGGGACATCTTTTGGCTGAACCATAAACTGAAGCTTTGTTTATTAGCAGCTTTTTCTTGTGTGTTAATGAACATTTAATTTCAGTGATACAGTGGGGGAAATAAGTATTTGACCCCTTGCTGATGTTGCAGGTTTGCCCACTTACAAAGAATGCAAAAATCTACAATTGTAATCATATGTACATTCTAACAGGCAAAGACAGAATCCCAAAGAAAATTCCAGAAAATCACATCATATGAATTTATTAAAATTGATAACCATCTGATGAGGAAAAACAAGTATTTGACCCCCTGGACAAACAGCAAGTATTCTGGCTCCTACAAGCCAGTTAGTCTTTCTTTAAGACACAGCCCCAATCCGAACCAATTATCTACATCAAATACACCTGCCTCACCTCGTTACCTGTATAAAAGACACCTGTCAAAACCCAAACAACCAGCATCCAACATCACCACCATGGGCAAGACCAAAGAGCTTTCTACAGACATCAGGGACAAGATTGTTGATCTGCACAAGGCTGGGATGGGCTACAAGAGAATCGGAAAGCAACTTGGAGAGAAAAGATCAACTGTCGGTGCAGTTATCAGGAAATGGAAGAAGCACCACACCACCGCCAACCTCCCTCGGTCTGGGCCTCCACACAAGATCTTGCCTCGTGGGGTGTCCCTGATCATGCGAACGGTGAGGAATCATCCCAAAACCACAAGGGGGGAACTGATGAATCAACTGAAGGCAGCCGGGACCACAGTTACAAAAGAAACGGTTGGTAACACACTACGCCGTCATGGATTGAAATCCTGCAGCGCACGCAAGGTCCCCCTGCTCAAGAAGAAACCTGTACAGGCCCGCATGAAGTTCGCCATTCACCACCTGGACGACTCAGAAGAGGCCTGGAAGAAGGTGATGTGGTCAGATGAGACCAAAATAGAAATTTTTGGCCTCAACTCAACTCAACCCAAAGAACACCATCCCCACCGTCAAGCATGGTGGTGGCAACATCATGCTTTGGGGGTGCTTTTCAGCCAAGGGGACGGGACAACTCCATCGTATTGAGGGGAGGATGGACGGGGCCATGTATCGTGGAATTCTGGACCGACATCTCCTTCCCTCAGTGAGAGAGCTGAAGATGGGTGTTTCAGCACGACAATGACCCTAAGCACACCGCCAAAGCAACAAAAGAGTGGCTGAAGAAGAAGCACATCAAGGTTCTGGAGTGGCCTAGCCAGTCTCCAGACCTGAATCCGATTGAAAAAGCTTAAAATTTGAGTTGCCAGGCGACAACCTCGGAACCTGAATGATTTGGAGGCTGTCTGCAGGGAGGAGTGGGCCAACATCCCTGCCGAAATGTGCACAAACCTTGTCACCAACTATAAAAAACGTTTGACATCTGTGCTGGCCAATAATGGCTTTTCTACAAAATATTAACATGCTGTTTGTCCAGGGGGTCAAATACTTGTTTTTCCTCATCAGATGGTTATCAATTTTAATAAATTCATATGATGTGATTTTCTGGAATTTTCTTTGGGATTCTGTCTTTCACTGTTAGAATGTACATATGATTAAAATTGTAGATTTTTGCATTCTTTGTAAGTGGGCAAACCTGCAAAATCAGCAAGGGGTCAAATACTTATTTCCCCCACTGTATTTCCTGGTGATTCGAAGAGAGATACATTTTATTGGCGGTAATGGTGGTATAAGAAAATAACAAAGGCCTTTCTTTCTCTTTTTATGTTCCCTGGTCTTGGTTTGGACACGTTGCGCAGACTTAGGAACACATGATATTCTCACACGCCTTTCACATCCCTCAAACCTTCTTGTCTCACGCACAGAGCGCGGCCTTCTTGTTACTGTAATGGCCGCCAGCTGGAGTCTATAGGGGTGTGAGGTTAGCACTACTGGCTGTGATTATTTACATAATGAGGGTGGTGTGAACTTCATTTTTAAACTCTCCACCTGCTTGTGACAGGGCTACTTGATAATTAGCTTGTCAGCATTTCCTCAGGGATCACTTGCCATTTCAATCAAGTGCAGCAGCATTTTCAAAGTAAAGTAAAAGTAAAAAAGTTAAATGTAAAAACATTTATTCATCTTTCAAACTAACCAAATTCGCAGTAAAGCACATTTTGCAATAAATGAGACAGAAGGTTTAATGTGAATTATGGAGTTTATGGTATTGCTTGGCAGTTGTTGCCTAGGCTGGCTCCGCCCTCGTACGTACTTCCGCTTAATTTTTTATTTCCCTTCAGTACTCTGTCTGGGTTCGCGGTATATTCTTTGGTTTTCTCTGGTCAAATATTTGGCGGTCCAATCAGCGAACAGAGGGAGTGGCTGAGAACGATGTTGTTGAGGACGTGCGCGAGAAAGATGCGAGAAAGTGTGGCAGCAATGCTGCAGAATATCCAGACGTTAAAGCCCGAGCAAGAACAATATTTGCTGAGTTGTGTTGGTGGCCATGATGTTGTGGCCCTCCTCCCCACGGGGTTCTGGAACAGTTTGATTTTCCAGCTCGCTCCGTTAGTGGTGAAGGAGTTGGCTTAGGCTAACGCTAGCGATGCTAATGCTAAATATAAGCCGATAGTTGTTGTCGGTCTCCCCTCTTGTTGCACATGCGCATGACACACGTCACGACCAAATGTTAGCGATTGGTTATGGCACATCCAGAGTGGCTCTGGGCAGAGCCAATAGTTTTAAACTTCAACAGAGAACCCGCCTTCAAGGAAGTTAACACTTGTCAATGGAGAGTGGCCAGACTCTCTGTACAAATGAAATGTATGAGAGTCTGGTAGGACCAGGCTTGTTGTTGCCTTCATTCAGTCCTAAATCTTCTGCTAATTATAACATCCTTGAGCAAGATGTGGTCACACAAAGGCTCTTCCCTCCTACCTGTGGCAGTTGCTGGGAAACAAGTGCTTTTGCACCACTCAGTCAACAGAGAAAATGGACTGGGAGGAATGAGGGTATTGGTGAGGGGGTAGGTGGGTTGGATGTGATGTTGTTAGTTCCCTGAAGTGGAAAAACTGCCAATAATGGATTCTGAAAGATTGGCGTAGCATCAGTAATTATCAATACCGAATGGTCCTACCTAAGACTGAGTGAAGTGGTAATGAAAAACTGACAGAGCATGAGGCACTTCTTCAGCAAGCTCCATTAGCCTACAGCTCTGTTATCTTAGGATGGAGATGCAATCAACAAACCGCAGATGCACTCTGGTAAAGGTATCTTCCTCATGTACACAGCTGGCTGCATATCTTCCCGTTTTTTTCCCCCTCTTCAGTTACTTTGCTGCCTATGAATTATGCATTTACAGTTTTGAAAAATTATGTCACAGGAATATAATATGTTTCAGTCACATTCAGATATAACACACAGTGCCTAATATTTTAAGTATTATCTTGCTCATGTTGTGCTGATATGGATGGAAAAAGTACTAAAATACTGTAAAAGTACCAATACTTTGATGAAAAATTACTCAAGTAAAAGTAATAAGTAGTTCATTTAAAATGTACTTTAAGTAAAAGTTACTTAGTTACACTTTAAACTGTAAAAGGGGGCGGAGGGATCTCTCCCATGTAGTGAAAGGGGTCATAAATCCAAAACTATTTTGTTTTTAATTAAAGAAAAATCTATACAAATGTATACACATGTAATAACAACATAACACATGTCACACATGACATTTAAGACCCTTGGAAAAGTATAATGTGCAATTTCTGCTCAGACCATCCTATAAAACGTTTTCAAACAATCAATTGAAAGTGACAGTGCCATACATTGTTAGTTCTGAGGGCCATCCTTCTTTTCTTCACAAACATAAACAGTTATTAACAGTTATAATGCAAATTATGGCCAAATCACGTGTTTTGACTCCATAAATGGGTTAGCCCCGTTAATGTTCACAGCCCAGACTAGCAGCTAGCTTCTAGCCCATACGAGCTAATTAGATGTAATTAATTTAGCCAGTCTCCTAGTGGGCAATTCATTTTCCCAAGGGGCCACGTGAGAAACAGGGACTGTTGTGGAGGGCTGGACCAATAGGCTAAACTCAGTTCTGCTCAATATTAATTTTATGTCGGGCGGCACGTTCTCAAACGTCTCTTTTTTCTCTGGGCATATTAGCGCAGCAGAGTCCACCAAACACTCATACTTACTGTTTTTGGCGATTTTGTGGGATATCACAAAGCTGGTGCTGACTGCTGCATCCCTGGATGCCTTGTTGCTTTCGCAGCTTAACTAGCAAAGCTTCAGATGTCCGTGCCCGCTCTGTATCAGTCAAGTTGTTGTATTTCTCTGCGTGTGTAGTATTGTAGTGACGATTCAAATTAAAATCCTTTAACACAGCGACCTGTTCTCCGCAAACTAAGCACACGGCTTTACCTTTGACTTCAGTAAATAAATACTTAGAAGTCCATGTTTGGTTAAAACTCGGCATTCTGTATTGACCTTTCTTTCTTTCCCATGAGCTGACATTTGTGAGGGATAACAGCTCATTCACATCCATGCTAACGTCTCGTGAGCTCAGTTCGCGGCTCACCGACACGTCCATGGCTCCGACACATTGCAGTTCTTCTTCTACTTCTTTTTAATTGTGACTTGCAACCAGAGAAGAAGATGCTGCGTACGTAAAAAAAAGTCAGTAAAGTTGTTCTGGGCGCGTTTTTTTTTTCTTCCTTTCGGTTTCCGTTTTTGTATTTTTGTACGATTTGTAATGTAGCAAAATACAATACTTCAATCAAAACATAATCAAGTACATTTTAAAATACCGATTTTAAAAACTACTTGAAAAATACAAAATACACAACAAAACTACTCAATACAGTAATGTGAATGTACTTCGTTACTTTCCACCTCTGCAAATCAGTGCATACAAACCAACAGAACAGAAATCTTCAGCCAATCAACTAGCTAGTTTTGTACTCTTTTGTAGACAGTGAGAGATGTAGGATTTTTCTTGCAGCTCTTCTCCAGAATGCAAAAGCAATGAAACATAAACACAGCCCAGGTTGACCTCCCAGTTATTTTTGTCCAAAGCCACTTGATTTAAAAAAACAAAAAAACAATAGTATGTAACTTTGGCTGTACAGTGGCAATTGAGGCCAAAAGTGACACTTCTAATAGAGGCAAACTTTGTAGAGAAGAGTAGAAAGACTAACACAGAGAAGAGTCATTATGTGAGTGAAATGACCTAGTATTGTCTGTTAATACAGCAGTTTCATCAAAACCTGTGAGTGTAATGACTTGAGCAAAGGTGCCTTTTATTGCTCATGAATTCAACTTTTCAATTTGCAAGAAGAACTGTTAATTCTCCATACACTTAACTTACAAGCAGCATGCCAGCTGCAGCATGGTGGCCACAATGGTTAGCACTGTGGCCTCGCAGCAAGAAGATTCTGGGTTCGAATCCAGGTCGTTCCGGGCCTTTCTGTGTGGAGTTTGTATGTTCTCCTAGGGCTGCACGATTTTGGCCAAAATGATAATCATGATTATTTTGATCAATATTGAGATCACGATTAATTATCACGATTATTTGTTGATTTTAACCAAAACAAATTTTATTGTCACATAGGCTAATTATAACTGTTTTTACATCCATATTGTGCTACATTCCTCCTTTATTGAAGGATACTGTGAAGGAGTATGCCATTTCAACTGTTGTCCGACCACTTTCCATACATGCACGTTTGCCGTATGGTATCTACCTAACAAAATAGCAACGCGGATTTCGGTGGCTCATTACACTGCTACTTACATGTCTGCGTTGCGCTCTGATGCACCGAAACCCACGTTAGAGGCAACATAAACATCGCTGCATGTCACACGTAAACACTAATAACACGTTACACAGCAGGTAACGTTAGCATACCTTTACAGTAGTAACTGGATTAAAAAATGCTAAAATGCTAAAATGCTGACAGCTAAACGGTGTATTGTGACAGGATTCCAACAGCGGGACATCAAACAGTCTGCTGCTAAAGCTATGAGCTAAAAGACACAAACTAGCACTGGTCACTGCTGTTGTCTGAAAAACAAAACAGACGGGACAAAATGTTGCGTTTACTTGTAAACTGGTAAACATCGTGACCGGCTTATGATGACCGACTGCTAGCTGTTGTGGAATTTTCCTCACATTACTCTGTCCTCTGTGACTGTCTACATCTAGAGACTAAGCTGCGTGCTCATGGAGGCACGTGATCAGACAGTGGTTTATGGAGCGCCAGATTGGCTTTGCAAAAACTTTGATAAGGAGCGTTCTATGAACGGAATGACGCATTTTAAATATCGCTCGATCACGCAAATTCGATCGGGCGCTGTAAATGGCTGCCCACTGCTCCCTTGAGGGATAGGATAAATGCAGAGAATGAATTTTGCTACATGTATGTGTATGTGACATTAAAGTACCTTTTACTTTTACAAAGTTTATACCATTGCTTTATGAAAAACAGGAATTGCAGTGGATGTGGGATGTTTCTCTACCTGATAAGTCTGTCCTCCATGTTTTCATCCTGCTCTGCTGCAGGGGTAAACTTTTGAGGTAAATTGGCAGGCTCTCCAGGGTTTCAAAAAATGAAAGAGGCACATCTGTCAAAGACTGGTTAAAGCAAGGTTTGAGCATTTTTCAGCATTGAGCATATGATAGATGTGAGTTGCATGAACAGATGTGCTATTTAAAGTGGCAATGATTTACTGATTTACTGCCCGGTGAAGTAATTAGATGTGTGATATTTTGGCAAAGAGTTAGGCAATGCGATTCTCTTAGTACCTTTGCAAAAGACTACTTCTGTCATCATATCTATTGGTTCTCTTCCTGTGCTCTGATTGGCCCACCTGCATGTTGGAATGCTGAGGATGTGACCCCAATGAGATTCTCATTGTCACAGCTGACTTATTAGGGATGTGAACACTTTCTCCTTGGTTAACTCCTGCCCTCATAACTATTCATCACCGGAAGAAGGCCTACAGTCAAGCCTACAGCTTTACTTGGGCTGCGCTCAGTTTGATGGTCAAGTGAATCATCAGGCCAAAGCACATTCATAAATATGCATCATGCAGATTGGAAAAATCACTTCGCAGTATGGCTATCATAGATTGTGGGTAGCCATCATGTTCTTCTGAACAAACAACAAAAAAATAATCCCTGGTGTCAACTTAATGTGTCATGTTCTCTCGCCTACACAGCCATCAATGCCAGATTTATTATTTATTCATATTTTTTTCATATTCAGAAAACATAACCAGCACACAGAAAGGGCTGAGAATCGATCTCGTTCCTGCTTTGAGACGACAGTGCTAACTGCTTTTGTGCCACATAATACGCATTCCTTCCCCCCCTGATTCACAATAGGTACTTCATTAGTGTAACCTCACAACTCTCACGAACACACAGGCTGAAATGTCTACATGGTTGGACAGCATGTTACATTGAGATGAGCAGGTGTAGATTTGTGGTTTTGTAATTTATTTATTTTGTGAACATTTTGTGGATGTATTGATGTGGCTGAGGGCCAACCTCATGTTTACATCACTTGTAATGAAATTAGAGCTGTGTGGCGCCCACACTACAGGCCTCCACTGATCCTCTAATTCAATTACCCCCCTTATTAACGCTCAGATGCTGCTGGCTGACCCAGGACCGCACACTGCTTTTGCTACACAACATTCACTCAGCAGCCCTTCCTGCTTCTCCAGTGGACTGACTAGTTATCAGTCTGTCTTACTGATGCTCAGAGAGCACCAAGGTTTTTCCTTGATAACAATGTGTTTCTTTATTACGACTATAGTAGCATCCCCAAGTACTGCTCATGAGGCAATGGTTTACACACCTAACATTGTGCAGCATGTGTGATAATCTACAGTAAGATTGGTGCATGTGTGTTTTTTCCACTTTGCCATGTTTCTGTCACATATATTCTTGCTAGATCTGCAGTGATTTATCATAAAAACACTGAGGTGTAGCTAGTTCAATATTCAGACTTTCAGCAAAATGTATTTTCAGTACTCGTAGTGGTACCAATACCACCATAAATACTAGTCTTCTCCAGATGTGTTGGGCAGTGTAAGACAAAACTTGACTGATGTTGCACAGGTGCCCTTTCTTTCCTCAAACTTCAAACTATAGATGTAGAATGAGTGTAGAATGGACATTCCCATTAAAGTCAACATAGCAGGATGATCAGAGCGGTGGCCATTATTATGTGTTTTATGTGTTTTATTGCAAAGAACTGTGACCCTAGCAGGCTAACTTCTGCATAAACTTTCCTATAAAAACCGCCTTGTGGAAAGTCGCGTACTCCCTTAACCCTTGTGTGGTGTTCATATTTTTGTAACACAGCCAATGTTCCCAGGTCTGGTGGACCCACCACATTATTAGGCTTTTAAATCAATATAGCCACAACAATTTATGTAAAAATACTTAACAGATGTTTACTTTAGCTCAATTACCAATGATATATACATCATTTATGGTTCATATTTGCCATTTACCCCTGTGAGATCACATTTATGATCGTATGATCATTTTCGTTTACAAGAAAATTTCAATTATAAAAAAGGTAAAAAAAAATAGAAACAAGATTTTTTATCATTATTGGTGCTTATTTCTTAGAACTTACTAAGAACAGGTGAAAGTGCTCAAAATCTAACAATTTTGTAACTTTGTGTGGGAATAGCAGGTGCAGAAAGATAACATTCCCGCACACAGACACCTACACACACACACACACACACACACACACACACACACACACACACACACACACACACACACACACACACACACACACACACACACACACACACACACACACACACACACACACACACACACACACATGTTTGTTTCACTGTCTTTGTGGGGGCCCATCATTGACATAATGCATTCACTAGCCCCTTACCCTAACCTTAACCATCACAACTGAATGCCTAACCTTAACCCTTACCCTAACCATAGCCTAATTCTAACCCTAAAACCAAGTCTTAACCCTCAAACAGCCCTTTAACCTTGGGGGTCCAGCATTTTGGGCCCCACAAGGCTGTGCAGACCCCACACATATACTGTATTCCCTGGTTTTTGGACCCCACGAATATAGTAAAACAACCCCCCCCCCACACACACACACACACAGCAGGCCCAGTTAGGAGGAGGACACAGATAAGTTTCATAGCACCTACAATTATTACACAATTATTACACTCGGGTCCAGTAGACCCGAACACCTCTTATGTAATAGTTATGTGTAAGGGGGCTGTACCGTGTGGAGTCATTGAAAATAAGTTATTTTTTTATGTTCTTCACATAAAATGAGCCAAGGCCAATGAGTTTGAGTTAGAAGAAATAATAAATAGCATAATTTTTCTTTTAGCAAACACAGACCCAAACACCACACAAGGGTGAGATTTTATGACAAATGAGCAGTGGCGTAGGCCGAAGCATGTAGAGGCGTCTTTTGTGCACTATGTCCATGCCTTGCTGCTAGAAAGGAATTGAGGACTGCTGGATGTGTTTGCTTTAAACTTCTACTGTTAAGTCATCAAGAAAACACAATTCTCAAACTAGTGAGGGTGACACACAATACGGCCCTGACGTGTGTTGTCAACATAACAACTAACAACAATCGCCATTTTTTTTCCTGTTTGTTCTACTCTCATTCTAATTTCTATTTTCAAACTAACTTTATTTCCATCTGGACCTAGTCTCATTGCCTGCACAATTTTCTTTTCTTTTCTTTTTAATTATGCAATACGTCCCAGTGAGCTATTATGGCCTGTTTTCTTGTCAACACCTTAGAACAATTTAACATTCAATCAGGCCTCCTTCTCCATTACATACACAATCAAGCTGCAGTTGTTAAAGAAAATGTATGCAATATGGCCCAGTGCAATTCTGATTTGTATTTTCCCATTTTCAACCCGCCTGATGTGTGTTTCACTATTCATTTCCTCCGGGACTATAAACAATAACAACGCTTTTATTCAATTTAGACTAGACTAGGTTTCAAATAGGAATTGTGCTTCATTATTTTTGATTAATTTAGGTATGTAAATGGTTAAATACTGTATGTTACAAGATACATATGAGGAGAATAAATGGCAGTAGAGAACAATTTCACACCAAAATTAAGCAATCCAAACGATTTCTAACTTTTGGTGTAGGCCCTGTCCACTTCCTTTATCAATGTGAATACAGATAGGAATATAAACATTTTTGTGACATAAACAGATATTGATAATAACTTTGCATCCTTCCCTAGAAGAAACCAATAACTACCCAACTTGTTAAACAGTGAATGCTTGTTTTTTTACTTTACAAATGGCTTCAAAATAATTTCAAATTGTGATGAATGCATTTAATAACGTAACACCTGTACCAACACTAATCAGTGCACAGAGAAAATGTATTATCATTCATAAGCAGTAAACATGGTTGTCACTCTTGTCCTATTTCCTGTCCTATTTCCAAACTGTAAGACTGTGTTGCTATTGGAACAAGGCCCATTGCGTCTTTGCTGTAACAGGTTTGCAAGGAGCTGGAGGAGGGTATGGCATGATTGAACACACAGCGGTGTCTGGTGCCAGCATGCACACAGGGAGAAGGGCAGAAACACTCACACACACATACACACACATACACAGCACTGTATGTAGTTGATGGTTGGGCCTTTACCTTACCAGATAACAAGGTACATTTGTGATGCTGAGATACGGTTTATCTCAGCCTTATCAGAGATAGCAGAAAGAGAGTCCTTTCCAGTCTCCTCCAGGGTCAGGTGTTTCTGGACTACATAAAAAAATAGCAATAGAAACATTGCTTCATATCACAGATTAAAATGCTGGGGAAGTGTCTGAAGTTAAGCCGGTTAATGGGTTTATCACAGGTTTGCAGCATCCCCTGTCTTTTGACTGCTTGAGTGCATGCACGATACAATGAGGCTAACTCATCTCATTCCCATATTGAGGATTTCAAAGCTAAATCTCTGCCAAGTTTCTCAATCTCTAGCCACTGCATTGAGCTTATTAAAATTTCAATCTGCTACAGGCTCTCTTTCTCGCCTCGCAGGATGAATGTGCCCTTTTAATAATGTAACCGGTTTTAACAAGATCGTAAAATGTTCATCTAACTTTCATAAGCCCTGTTAGCAAAGTGACAAATTCATGTGATGGCAGGAATCACTTTGGCAGTCCCTCAGTTTTAGAAATGAGAACACAGACTTTTTTTCTTTTTTTCCACTGCAGCTCCATGGAGGCTGGCAAATTGTGCCTAAGTTTACAGCTGCCTGCAGGGAAGGCTGAGCTTGTTGCTGTGTCACCCCTGTGGCTCTGAAATAGAGTTAAGCCATGATGGGGGAGATTTAGATTGGCCTTCTGGTAACTGATAGTGCTCCACTGAACACTCCCCTTCTCCTCTGCCTCATCTATAATGTACATGAGTTACACAGGGCTAAACCTTGAGAACGCAGCCTTTTCAGAGCCAGCTAGAGCATCTGCCATGTGATGGCATTTAAAATCCATTTATGGTTGCTGAGCTCTCTCTGTTTTTACACCCTTTAATACAGTATGTGTTTTACTGACATTAGTTGAACTGGGACAGGGTCAGGGTGGCGTCAATGCAAAAGCTGCTGGTTGAATTAGGTGTGTGTGTGTGTGTGTGTGTGTGTGCGCTTCGCCCTCTCAGGCGTTGTTGGAATAATGTGACTTTCATAGGCAGATTAAAATATGTAGCAGGCGTGCATTGATTTTGGGACTGGCCACTGGTATTTATGGACTCAGCCAGTGCATAAATATTGATACTCGCTCTCCTAAAGAAAGATCTGACTTTGTGCATCTATGCGTGTCTGTGCACTCATATGCCAGTTGATATATATATATATATATATATATATATATATATATATATATATATATATATATATATATATATATATATATATATATATATACTGTATGTATATGTATGTATGTATGTATGTATGTATGTATGTATGTATGTGTATAACAGTACCTGCTCATGTGTTTCGGTAACCTAGATCTGCTTTTGACCCAGCAGCAGCTTAATAAGGTCATTCCTATTATGTGGTGGCTAATTACAATGCCTGTCATTGAAGTCCCCAAGCTACACTGTCAAGTAAAAGAGCAGTTTAAAGGCACAGTTCTTGCCTAAACCTTTAACCCAGAATCATGTTTGTCTATTCATCTAGATTTTTTTTTTGGCACTGAGCATTTTGGCTGACATTCCCATGAGTCTTAGCTGGACCCTAATGCGTAAATTAACGGTTGTTAGCATATAGCCCCATTTGTGACCTCAGTGATCCGCGTGTTGCTCCGCGACTCGGTAACATAGACCTCTCATTGCAAATCTTAGGGGGAAAATACAAATAAAAACCTCTTTTTCTGCTATCTGGCAGTAATTTAATAGTGATGTCACAGGTCTTTGTTCTGAGAAAATCTTTTTCCAGGACGATATACCAATGTTTAAATCCAGTATTTTCACAGAATGTGCTCAGCTTTTCAGCAACAGCACTAGACACGAGGCCCCACTGTTCTCGTCTTTGCTGTATGAGCTGTATGCTGAGTCCGCTTTGACCCAAAGGGCCCTATCTTGCACCCGGCGCAGCGCGAAGCCCGACGCAAGTGTCTTTGCTAGTTTAAGACCGACGCAGTTGTCAATTTCTCCGTCCAGCGCCCGCGTCCATCGGCGTGCTGGTCTTACAGGGAGGTGTGTTCAGGTGAATTCTTGGCGTATTGCTATCTTGAGGCAGCGGGAAGTGATCGCACCATTGACCAACAAAAACCTGGTCTAAAGTCAATAGCGCAGCATTTAATTGTTATTTTAACAGCAAATTAGTAAAATGCGCCTAGGCTTATGCACAGCGTGCACACTATGCTTGTTACACACACAGGGAAGCGCAGCAGCACACACACATGAAAAAGATTACAAATAAAAATATTACGGTGCAAATCCGCCATCATAATAGCAATGCGCCAAAGTACAAACACGCCTGGCTTTTAAAGGGAATGGGAGATGACACTCTGATTGGCTTATTGCATGTTACGCCCAAAACACACCTAGTGAAGACACTAAGTACAACCCTTTTGAACCATGTGCCCGGCGCACGGACCCTTTTTTCTGCCGTCAAACTAGCAAAAGTGGATTTGGACACGCCCTAAACGCACAGGCGCCATGCGTTTCACGCCGTGCGCTTAAATTGTTAAAAAAAGGGCCCAAAAGTGTTTTTATTCATCCATTTCTTGCCTTTATAAGACAGTAACAGTGGAGAAAGCAAACAATATCATGGGGATAGAAAGAGAGAGAAGTATGATATACAACAAGAATCCCCAAATTCCCATCAAACCGGGAATGTTGTGTTTACACGCCCCTATCCATCCATTTATAGCTGCGGTAGGTAGTTTATTTTGGTGGCCATTGGGCAAAGAATTCATGATAACCTTTCAGCAGATTATAATTCAAGTGGTCTAAGAGAAAACTAGACTTCTGCACCTCCTCAGCTCTGTTTTCAGGCTTTAGATAATACATGTGTAACGGGAGACTTTGGCCAATCACAGGTCATTTCAGAGAGAAAGCCTATTGTTCTCCTCCCGGTAAAAGATTGTGATTGGTTTAAAGAAATGTCAATAAACCAGAGCACGTTTTTCTCCCATCCCAGAATGCTGTGTGGACTTGCCAGTTCCTTCTCCGCAGCGCTGTGGAGGAAGGTCTGGGCAAAGACTAGCCTTCTGCTAATCCTAGCTCACGGCTGCAGCTAATTCAAATTCATGTTTATGTAGCTAACTAGACATAGTCATTCTAAGAGAATTGTCATTGGGATGAAATGAATGATTAGTACTCATATAGGTTACTGTATGAAGCCGGTGCATGCATATGCCCGTGCTCGTCTGATGGGAGGGGCTGAACAGAGAGGGGAGAGGAAGAGAGCTCAGTGGCAATTGTTTTGTGCTCAACGCTCTTAATACTATTTGTCTTTTATTTCATAAATATTCCCATTTGTAGAATACATTAACCGGCTTCATTTAGAAATCTTTGTGTATTTGTAAATCATCAGGAGGTGGGTGATTGTGCTCAGTCTAGTGCCCCTTAATTAGATTGGCGCCTGGGTGGAATTAAAGGCCAACGATGGCTGCCAGCGTTTCTCATACAGACAGAGGAGCTGACTGATAAGCCGGCCACTCACAGTGTCAGAAGAGTCGCGATGAGCTGTGTCTGTGTCTGGAGTGTTGTTATTGTATCCCTCTATAACCCTGTCTTGCTTCCTCGAATTGCTCCTTTGTCTCAGTTGGGAATGCTTGTTCATCAGAGCGTTTTGTTCACTGTTTTTTTTTTTTTTTTTTCGTAAGCTTGTGACTGTTAGGTTCAGACTCTGCCTCTTGCTGCATTTGAAATGCTGTCCTCTGTGAGATTTTGTTCTTAGTAGTTGCTTTGGGATGAGTGTGCGGGGCAAGTGGTCCTGACAGGCCAACTTGGGATGACTCACACTGCTGACATGACTTTTTGTCCAATGAGTTCACCAGAAAAAGGTTGTTTTCTGGGTCATTTGCTTCGATTGCATCGCTCTCCCTCTCCTTTTTTCAGTTGATGTCTTAGGTATCACACAGCTTACCAGTGTAACGAAAGCCAGCTTGGGAAAGTCCTGTACATAGGCAGATTATAGCAAAAATCATCAATCGTCAATATAAACATCCACTATATTTTGTATATTTTATCCAAAAAAGAGCTTCCACTCCCAGAGCTGCATCTTAAATGTACTCTACAAGCTTAAAGTGTAGTCTGACAGAGATCTCACGGAGCAAAATATGGCACCAAGCCACTTACCAGGGACTGAATATTTAACTTGCCCTCCCTTAGAGGGTAAGAGAATGACCAGAAAATGGCTGGGAGTTGAAAAATACCTGTTTACATTGTCAAAAGAAGCATTTTGTTTTACCACAGCTGAATAAATAGGCTGTCCTTTACAACATGTAGCTGTTATGCTGGCCTTGAGTTCATATTCATTTACTGTGTCAAACACACAGTTTATTCGTTAGAGTCTGTGATGGTGTATTGTTGGGTGACTGGAGCTATTGCAGAATGCAGTAATTTGATCAGCAGGCTTGGATTACAGCATGGACTTCAGCTGAACTTCAGGATCAGGTTGCAGGCTTCTGCTGCGGTTTGGGAATTCTGTGAAGAGAGGTCCGTCTATTTCACTATCTCTGCTATGGTCCGTACTCTGGACAGACTTGTGAAGACCGGAGGAGACAGAAGAAACCTACCATTTGTTACCTGCTTGTCTGGATATGAGGGAACTAGTTTTTAAGGCTTGTACCGTCTCTGTGTGGGAGAAGGTAAGGCCAGGCCATTGAGAGCGCTTTGGAAAAACTAACCTTTGTACAGTGTGGGTAAGAAAATTCAGAAGGGACGGGGAAAGTTCAGGCAAGTGGATTGAATTGTGTCTGTTTTGATGTTTTCACAATGGGACAAGTCGCCAGTCTCTGTCAGTGTCAGACACTTTTCTGTCGCTCTTTCATAAAAGGAACCGCTGGAATCCTAAAAAATGTTGAGGAAAATGTTGACTTTAACAAGTCATTAGTCTCATATTCAGTCTTGGTTTCATTATATTTCTGATGAGCTGAGCAGCTACTAATTATTTTTATTATTGATTCATCTAATAATTTCTTTGATTCATCGTTTATTCTTTTAGTCTTTAACGTCAGGCAGTATAAAAATATCCATCACAAGTTCCTGTCTTAAAATATTTTGCTTGACCAACAGTCCAATTTCCAAAAATATTCAGTTTATAATATTAAACAGAGAAAATCTTATTGGAGATGTTGGACTCAAGAGAATATTTGGAGTTTTTGCTCAACAATGGACTCAAGGGATAAAACGATTATCAAAATTATTGCTGATTATTTTCTGTCGATCAACTAATCAATTAATCCACAGTTTCACCTCTAAAGACAAATTAATTTGAATTTGTTCTGGAGAATATTTTACATTTACCCCACACTCTGTACTTGTGAACTACCTTGTGGTGTGTGCAGGCCTGTCTTCATTACAGTAACATGACCATGATGGAAAGACTCATTATTCAAACATTAAGCTTAGGCTTTGGCCCAACCCAACAGTGTCTGATGCTCTGTACCTTCAACAAGCTAAATTGGAGCTGCTGTGCTGACTGTTGTTGCATAACACCAAGATAGCATTATACATTTACCTGCTGTTGTTTGATATTTGTTGTGGATTTGAACCCTTTTTAAAGAGGCAGGGAGTTTGGTATTTCCTTGCTGCATTGCTGCCATAAGCACTGCCTTCGACTTAAAGAATGCCTCTCCCCTCTTTCTCTCTCTGCACTGATGATGACTCACACTCCAACACACCCTGCAGAAATCTCCTCTCATGCACCCAAGAGAGAGAGAGAGAGAGAGAGAGAGAGAGAGAGAGAGAGAGAGAGAGAGAGAGAGAGAGAGAGAGAGAGAGAGAGAGAGAGAGAGAGAGAGAGAGAGAGAAGTGTTCTTTTATATGGCTCTAACACACACAATACCTGTTCATGTGTCCTGATCGACCTGCTGTGTCTGTCTGTTTACAGAAATACCTGTACTCATCAGTATTCCCTTTGGTTCCCTGCAGGTTGGGAATGCAGCTGGTGTTTTTTTGCACTGCTAGACCCTAAGTGCATTTTGCATTTATTCAGGCCAACCGATTCTCTTATCTGCAACCGAGGTGCTTCAGGAGTGCATTCATCAGATGCATTTAATGCCTCTATAAAAGAGAAATCACAAAGAAAAAATTATTTTAGCAGAGACCACTAAGTGTCAGATCAAAGCATTAACAGACATTACATCCATAAAGAGTGAGGTGCAAAGGTGCCATTTATAGATTGTCCTCGTGATCCTCTCACCGTAGTCTGCCCTCCAGTGAACAAGCTAACATTGTGTGACATTTGCAGTGATGCTGAAGTCCAGGCGGCACGTGCTGCAGTGCCGTAGGTCCGCTGCCCTCAGGCTTCCGCTTCTCTGGAAATAGAAAAAGAGCAAAGAGACCGAGCGTGATTAATGGCCATATATGTGCAGCAGAAAACACAACAGGCCTGTCTTCTGCCATTTCCTAACACACGGCCCCACAGGCTGAGAATTGCATAACAGATCTGCAAACTTGCTCATGCTGATTCTTAATTGCTTTGGTTCGTTTATTGTATGCGATTGGGGGGTGCATGGCCTAGTGCGACGCATGCATGTCAGGTGGGATCACAGTCTGAGATGTGTGAGCTGTTTCACATTCAAAGTGGTTTGCCCTGCAACGGGTCGCTCTCCTCTTATTTACCATGCCCCCTTAGGTCAGCTCTAACGACTGTCTTTGGAAGAAATGTTTTATCTCTCCCCTCGTGCCAGTCTGGATTTGACTGGCACTTTGTTTTTTTTCTATTAAGAATGTGCTATTTTTAGTGTTCTGTGTCAAAACACATCCTGTGTATATATGGGCTCACTGAAATAACTTCCCTTCCCCAGAAGGCTTGAGTGGTCTCTTCAGCTACATGTGCTGAAGCCCTGTTTGCTGTGTTTCACACTGCATGCAGACCCATTACGCAACCCTGCCTGTGCATCAGCCGTGGGGCCACCGGGCCAGAATGGTAGCCAGCTACCAATCACTCTCCCTCTCATCTTCCCTTTCTCTTCTGTTTTCATCTCTTTCTCTGTCTGTCGGTTTTACCCTTTGTCCCTTTCTTAGTTCATGGTTTTTAAGGTAAAGGAGAATGCATGGTGCACTGATTTGTTTGAATTCCAAATTACAGCCGTCTATGTTTTTGGGAGTCTGTAAAAGCTGTGGATTGCCGCTGGCATGCAGCGCATGGTTCTCTCTCTGTGTACTGGAGTGTGAAGGCAGGTCAGTGAGGGCCAGCGGAAGAAGAGAGGATGATCTGTCCTTTGTTGTCAGCGGGCTTCCTGTGTGCTCTGCCTCATCTTAATGCAAAGTGGACGGCTGTATTTTCACGTATCGGACCTGTGAATGGACATAGCCTGAGATACTCGCGTTGCTCTCCGCAGGTTCAACAGAGCCTTGAATGTGCCTTGAATTCCTAATATGCCATCTACTGATAATGATACAGTGTAACATGCATCATAAAAAGCATATTCAAGCTTGAATTTACTGTCACAGAGGCAGATTTCATTGTATGTCTGCGTGAGATGAGATGTGAACAGACGAGTTGTTTTTAAAAATCCGTGTGTTCTCAGTAGCTCTCCAAGTTTCTATGATCATAAGTGTACTGGCAAGTTGGTGTAGATTATACTGTACGAATACCGCAAAAGCAAACACAGTATTTCGTATTTAAAGGGGCAATGACAATGTAAATATTCTCTATTACAAGTAAAAGTGCTGCATTCAAAAGTGAAAGTACAAAAGTGTTAAGGCTGATTTATGGTTGTACGTAGGCTCTACTAGGCTGTGAGGATTCAAAATGTGTGCTGGTGTGTCTGCGTCTTCTATCGTATCTTTTTTAAGAGAACAGCAGAGTTGGCATATGCGTATGCATGGGGAGAGTGTGGTAGAGCAAGTGAGAGAGGGACGGGGATCAGCTTTGGAGCGAGTACTGACTCCGGGGGCAGGGATGGAGAAAAAAGTGTCTCCCCCGTGCGTTCTGACCACGATTGGAAAGCTATAGAAGGAAAAGTTAACCCTCTCCTTAATTTCATGTTGTTCACGGAGCAGGAGAACTACTTACTACTTAGTTACTTTTCTGGGGAGGTGCACATCAGGCTATGGCATAGGGTGCGCCGTAGGGTCCGTATCTACACGTACATACGTACCTACCTACGGCGTAGATTCAACGCAGAACCATGAATCAAGCTTTAGCAGTAGAACATTGTGTCAAAAGTACCTGTTATGATGAATAGTCACTTTTAGTCACACTTTAGCATTTCATGGCCACAAATTAGTATATTGTGGCTGCAATTCTTTTTATTTTTTTATTTTTTTGTCAGATGTCATGTCTGGGGCTCCGTGAAGTAAACAGTGTTCTGTGTAATTTTCTGCCGTTTTCAGCAACACACATCATAATAACCATGGAAGAAGAGAGAAATTACTGGCAAATTATGTTCCACAAATTAAAAGCACATCATGTTCCGTTCAAGTCCACTCAGTGTGTTGAGAATATGTCTGCTTTGAAATCGCACACTGGCTGAACCTCAGATATCAACATTTAGCTGAGACTCTATTAAGGTGGTAAATGAGCCTCAGACAGATATTTGAAGTAGTTCAGAGTTTTAATTGAATGAGCTGGGATATCGGAGAGGTAATGTCACGCTCTTTTCACACACACACACACACACACACACACACACACACTGTTGCTTTCTTTTCAGAGCATGAAAAACCCTTTGAAAAACATGGAGACATTCTGTGTGTGCAGTGCTCTCTGTACCATTCAAGATTGCAAAGAAACACCTTTGATGTAGCATTGTATTCTGTGTGCAGAAATGAGAATCTCGGCATAGTTAAGTTCTGCATCAACTTGTATGTAGATGTAAAACCTTTTGCAAAACAGCATCTCTTCAGTTTCAAATACAAACTTTTGCTTTGCCAGCACAGATGCCATGGTAACTGCTGAGAGCAGTGCAACATTTGCTTAAGCGATCTCAGTGGAAAGATAATCAGTGAATCTTGTGTTACACAAAGGATCAAATATGGCTTATTTTGCAACGTATATTCACCGCTTGTACTGGACTGTGCTTTGATAAAAGCAACCATCTAACACTATACGTTGTTTTTTTGTTGTCTTGCTGTATGCAAGCAGCTATGCAAAAAGTTGGTACAGTGGCTGTGAAAACTTGTACATGCTTGTTGTGTGTTCAGACTTTTAAAACATACTAGCTGTGTTACTGTGTGAGGGGTTTACTATCAGTTATTAGTAGTGAGTTCCAGTGAGCATAATGTGCTTAGATCAGTACTAATGGTGGCTCTGTTCCCTCCAAACCAGCATCACCCAGCCTCTGCTGAGTGGAGGCAGCCGAAATGTATGGTGCTACAGTAGTTTCCTTTCTGAGAACCACACACACTGGTACACACACACACACACACACACATACATACACACACACACACACACACACATACACACACACACACACACACACACACACACACACACACACACACACACACACACACACACACACATTTACAGTGCTTAGTCAGGTCCGCTTTGTCTGAAGGTGTCCAGGTACAGTATATTTTGTCACCTTTTGTTGCAGGAAGCATGGAATTATGTTGGCCATTCATACAGTTAAAAAATGACCTGAGATATGTGTTTGGTCTTCTGCTGTTTGTTGAATACAGAAAGGAATCAGAACTTCTGTAATCAGCTTTACTGCTTGTAAAGATTCAGTGCAGTGAATTAGATCTGAAAAAGAAAGGCCTTTGGGACTGTTGTTACAGCAGTAAGACATTAGTCTAGCCCCTCTCTGTCTCCCATACACGCGTCTGTTTTGGAGCCTTCTGAGTCAATTTTTCCGAAGCAAAAAGTGAAATTGGTGTTCTTTTTTGTCCTTCTGAATACTCAAATTGGAGTCCATAGTGATATAAATGGAGAGTCTATTGATTGACAGGTTGAAGTGTTGTTTTTCTGCTGTTTATCCTCTCCCCTATGTGCAGGAATCAAAGTCCTGACAGCCCCTCTCTGATCCCTGGATGAGGACCAGCGAGCATATTGACAATCAAGCCTTGTGCAGCAGCAGCCGTTTACTCCAGGCTGTTGTTTATATGCTAATGCTGGACTCTGTCACTCCCACACGACCGACTCACTTTCTGTTATGCTGTTGGTGGTGCACAGCAGGCTTCATATTATTCTTAACTTCAATTCAGTTTGCCAAAAAAATGTCTCCTGTCATGATCTTTTGTCTGGAGCATCTGTGACATCACGATACCTGCTAAATTCAGTTTGCCAGTAAAGGTCTGCTGATTACAAGATTTACCTCACTGTGGCTTCTGGTGAGCCACAGGCTGAAACAAAATTTGTTTCAGATTTGCAGTTCTCATTTACCCTGGAGTTACAGGGCTCTCTGCTGTCAAAATAAGTCATCCTCATGTCTGTGAGTGTACCTGAAAGTTAACGTGTAGATTTTCTGATCTACTCCCATTTATGTTTTGCATTATTTACTAAATTCCTGGACTGTTTTAGTTGCTGTAAAATATAAAATAACTTGAAATATTATAAAGGGTACTTGATATAAAAAAAAAGAAAATTCAGTCAGTCAGTCCACCACTTTGGTCAAGACTGAAATATCTCAACAACTATTTGTATTTATATCTACATTTTTGTAATGGTTCTTAGACGATGAATCGTAATGACTTTGGTGATCCTCCTTATGGATAGTTTACCATGAAATTTTGGTACAGACATTCATGTCCCCTCAAGATGAATTGAAAATAACTTTGGTGATCTCATAACTTTCTTTTCTATCAAGAAATGGACGTACATTTTGGTTGTCGCCATCTTTTTTTTGCAGCCAGAAGTGACCATATATGGACGAGAGGGTGGAGCTAAGTTATCAGCTAACGCTAGCAGGCTGGTTGGTTAGCAAGGTGCATCCCGTAATTCACGTTAACTCTGATATCAATTGGGATGCTAATTATGGGTAACTAAAAATAGGATTAAAACAAAATGTACTTAATGGAAAAAAATGAAAAGCCGACTCATTAGAGTGTCTTTTAGTACAATCGAACACTGAACAAGACAGTGGCGACTGAAATGTTATAATTAACTTTTAGGAACAGAAAACACATCGAAAGGGTCACAGTCTTAAGACGAAAGCACGGACAATGCTCAAAAACAAGTTCACAGCTATTTGAATGTGCACAGTGCCATAGATACAGATTGCTAAGCCTGTATCTGATGTATGTGATTGAGGTCGCCGTGGAAGCGACTAGTCAATCACAAGGTAGCCATGCCATTGTTAAACCTGCTAAACATCCGCGTGTTGGCATTGTCATTGTTAGCATGTGGCTAGTGTTAGCATTTAGCACAGCCTCACAGAGCCACTAGCATGGGTGTACTCAAAGTTGAACCGTGCCAGAGCACAATTATTGTCCCCCCTCCCCACTCCCCTGCTAGCCTGCTCTCACAATGCAAAAAAACAATCAGGGCCAGAGCACGCTTACGTCATTACATTGCGAGACTCACCGACTACAATTCCCGTTCATCTGTAAGGGAAGAACCATAATAATAGAGCTGAATCGAAATTGTCTATCCATTGCTGGCATTATTTAGTTTCTCCGTTTGACCACTTGTATCATTTGGCACTTGGACGCTGTAGGCAGCAAGTCCTTGCTAAGGTAATGACCAATAATTGAGTGTCCTGTAAATTGGCAGTGATAGTTAGAGATTGTCCCCCAGATGGAAGGCAAAGGCGTCTGTTTCTGCGGCGATCGTGCCAGACTCCTGCGGGGTAAGAGCCTCACTCTTTATCTCCTCCTGGGCACCACCTGTCTCCCATTACTGGACACAGGATCTCTTCACCCACACCCCTAATGTGAAAACTCCTCACATCAGAGTCTGTCTGGTTTTGCTGAGGCCAAAAGCCAAGTCTGACACCTCATAATGATCAATTCACAGACAGGCAGCCTTTCTAACTCATACGTTTACAAGAAGATGATCCTCTACACCAGACCACGTACGACCTTCCTCTCCATTTTTCCTTTTCTCTGGCATTAAAGACCCATTAATGGACACTTCTGTAGGGCCAGGCTGACAGCAGCTCTTGGCAAGGATTGAAGATTGGGCTAAGGGAGGAATGTTTAAGTCTGGTGCTGAGGTTCAGTTTAGAAAAAACAAGGATCTGCTCAGTCTCCTCCTGAATTAAATGGAAACAATCCAGGGTCAAAAAATGCCAGCTCTTGACTGTTTACAGCAGAACTGTGCAAACTGTATTCTGTCAACTTTAAGTTTGTTCTCCTTTGACAAAGGATATGAAACTTAAGGTGCACTCATTATTTTGGTTTTGCAATCTGGAGAGCAAACTAATTGGTCACCAGCTGTTGAAATGTAGTTAATGAATGAAAAATGGAGAGCTGTTTCCTGTATCCAGTACAACTCCTCCCTGCAGGATGGAGCAGCATATGTCTGTGGCTCTGGCTGAGGATCAAAGCGAGAGATGGGGCACCTCAGCTGGTGACAGACCCTTCACCTGTATCAGCCTGAACTCTCACTGTGTGGGGCAGGAAGATGGCTAAACTAGCATCTTCTAGTGTAGAATTAGCGTTTGCTAAGAGTGTATCATTAAATTCAGTTAAATTAAGCTTAAAACTGAGGCAAAGAAAGGGGATCTACCATCAGACCTTGTGCTGGTTAGTGCAGACTGTGTATCAAAGTCTGCTGCACTAATGCAATGAATCACAAAATCACAACAGCATCAACACAGAGGTGTTATTGCTGTCCGATAGAGCACAAGTGGTAATCCAGTTAGTTGAATAGAGTTTCCTGTCTGTGCTCCTGTGACTCCTCAATCATTTTATAAATTACAGGTGTAGATGAAATTATTGGACATAATTCTCACGGCTAAAACAGCGCTGAAGGCTAAAAGCCAAAGGCTGCACCAGTTTGAATTTGAAGGATCACTGTGTATACATCATAATTATCCATCTTAGTTTACCTTGACATTTCATAGGTCAGTGATTTTGCATTACCAGAGACATCGGGATAACACTGGATCAGAACAAATAGGGCATCATGTAATATTTTGTGTTATAATCAGCTTATCTGGTTGGGGCCCAAGTGTGCAGAAAAACGACAGCCTGGTTCGATGTGAATTAATTTGATCATGGCAGGTTTGTGAGATTCTCTTTCTCTTTTGGCTTCTGACTAAGAGGGGCGCAGATGTGAGAGCACAACTCCCCATAGACAAGGAGTGAGTGATTCTGGCAAAGTAGACAGCATGAAGGGAAAGATGGCTGCTCCTTTTACTTTTTTTTTTTTTTTTTAACCAATACATGGCTTTTTCTGATATGTCTGCTTGAGCTTGTAATCCGTCTGTTTGTATCAAAACTGCCTATTAATTTATACCGAATGCTGTATATCTTTTTTTAATAAATTACTGTGTGATTTATACTACATATCATAAATGTGACTTAACAAATACCTGCAGGGCAACATTACCAAATCATTGCAATCCAAACACATGTGGCCAAAACAACTTCAATTCAGTTCAATTTTATTTATAGTATCAAATCATAACAAGAGTTATCTCGAGACACTTTACAGATAGAGTAGGTCTAGACCACACTCTTACTTCCAGTAATTCCCCCAAGAGCAAGCATTTAGTGCGACAGTGGCGAGGAAAAACTCCCTTTAGGAAGAAACCTTGATGGTGAGAAAAACTTCCTTTTAGGGAGAAACCTCGGACAGACCCAGGCTCTTGGTAGGTGGTGTCTGACGGTGCCGGTTGGGGGTGTGATGAACAATGGCAATAATAGTCACAATAAAGATAATGGAACAATGACCAGAAATAGTAGTTGTAGTAGTTCATGGCATAGCAGGGCACCGCATGGCGTTACAGGACGTAGCAGGGCACAGCAGAGCATAGCAGGGTGTAGCGGGGCATAGCAGGGCGTGGAGCAGGACCACCGGGACAGCTGCAACCATGATTTAGGTGCCACCCTAATCCAAGGAAACATGCTGGGCGAAAAAAACATAAGGACTCTGGGGAATAAGCTCCCCAGAGCTAAGTTAGTAACAAGCATTTCTGGGACAAGCATGCACACAAATGGAAAGAGAGAAGAGAGAGAAGCTCAGTGTGTTGGGGCTGTTTAGTTTGTCCTACTCAAATGTCTTAACATGTCATTTATTTTTCATTTTTGTGTGCCACTAGCCATTAACCTTTTGGATAATACCTGTAAAATCTAACATGAACATACTGTAGAGCGATGTACTTTAGAAAGCTTTTAACATTGGGATTTATATTATTTTTGCACATATTAAAATTTTAATATAGTAGTTGTTACCTCTGACAATAGTGTGTACCACACATTAAGCATACTTGCAGATACTAAAAGCTTATTTATTTCATAGACATTTTAACTGACAGCAAATCTAATTATTTTTTGTTGCATTACATACAGTGGAAGGAAGGACATGGTTGTTTTCAGGCTCACAGTTACAGAAGAGCCCTCCTGCCCAAGATCTAATTGAAAGTAATGTTGTCATTTAAATCACCTAATTACATTGTGTTAATGGAAAGTTGTGCTCTCCGTGCCTGTATCTGTGGCCGACCGGCTGCTAGAAAAGAATAAACAGAGGCCTCTACTGCGCCCCACAAGTACCTTGATTTCCTGTGTGTACAGTTGCATCGTATTAGTGGCTCTTGATTCATGGTTCTTTCCTGTGTTTGATCCCCTACTCGGTTTCCAGTGTTGACACTGCCTCCTGAGGGTTGAACACTCTGTCTGGACCACTCAGAGAACAGTCCATCATCTCTGTGGCTCATCTACCTGCACGGCTACTGGCCACTCTGAGCCAGCTGTGAAGCTCTGGTCTCATGTATTTATTTACCTCAACTCTTCCAACCAAGCGATGATACAAATCTCTTGTAATGGCTTTCAGCATTATTTTAGTAATTTATTCAAGTCATTCTGTCATCTTTTGACAGTAAAATATGGCAGTAAACATGTTGACCTTCAATATGACAGTCTGTACCATCGCTGAAAACAATGTGAATGCAAGCTGAGTCTAGTCCGTGGTTACTACCTACCGTCTTTTTGTGAAATTGAGGCTTGTGAAAAAGTGATTCATTTTGCAGGGACTGTTCAGAAAAAATGGTACGCAGTTTGCTGCTTCTTTGTAAAAAACAAATTGCAAGGGAAAAAAAGGTACGTTTTTAGAAGCACTTGTTTGGGAGTGAAAACCAAAAAGCACTTTGGGTTGAGTATTGGTTTTATTAATGTATTTGTTTTTTAGGAATAGATAATAGTAGACTAGTTTTATATGAGAAATGGCCATGATTGGGGGAAACAACAGAGATGTTGGAAAACCTGCAACTTCTTTCAAATGATTGTTTGAATTTGCAATCATTTCCTCCCTTGATCAAGAATTCCCAGAGAGACTGAAATATAGATGCTCGGATACCCTACTGGCATGTTTTGTTCCTGGTTTTAGAGTATTCAGCTCATGTGTGTATCTATGTGACTGAGCTAGCTGTAAACCCTTGAAGCTCTATAGATCTCAGCACTATTATCAAGCACTGTGTTCTGCAATCTCTAATGAAAAGGAAGAACACAGGATTAACATCCCACCGCCTCATCTTTTGTGTTGTAGAGAGACCATCCCCAAAGTTTATATTCAACATAGATCAAACAACTTCCTGCCCACACACACCTAGCGCTGTGTATTGTGTGGTTGATGTGTTGGTGAGATGAGTGTTCTCTAGACAGCAGTCGCAATAAAAGCCGCAGAGGTGATACATGTTTTACGAGAACTGTCTTCTGTTTCAAGGCGCTGCCATGAGAAATGAAGGTTACCATGTGAATCGAATGGTCTGCAGAAGCTTGGCCAGCAAATCCAGCTGGGGATGAGTAAGCCTCTGTGTCTGAGTGGGCAACAGCATTGCTTGGTTGCAGCAGTAATCATCAGATGTTCTCTGTGGACCTTTAGTCAGCGAAAAAAGGTTTCAGCTGCCAAAACACGAAAATAAAACCTGTTTATTCTCTGATCATACATAGTTTCTCTCTATAGTCGTGCATTATTGAATCCAGCATTGTCATAGGGAAATGAATAGATATTCGCAGCACTGCACAGCACCCTCCTTTATCTCTGTAGGAGTCTGTTGTAGCTGCATGAGTCATTGTTTAGTTTCCATTAAGGTAAAAGTCTCATCTGACATCTTTGTATTCATGCAGTGGGATTATCAGATTTACAGTCCTCTCTCTGGAGCCTCTCACACACACTGAGCCTGCTCTTTCAAATTAGCCTCCTATTCCAACAACCTTACATTTTCTTATAGATCCCAGTTTCTCCTTTTTGTTCCTCTCTTGTCACTCTCCTTTCATTCTTTCTCCTTTTTGTTATATAGGCCTGTGATAGTAGCAGATTAGCCCCCTTTGTTTTTCTGTCTATTGTTTTTTTTCACTCATTATTATTCATTCTTTTCTCCCCTTTCATGACAACAGTATTCCCCCATTTTCTCTCCTTCTCCACACTTTTGTGCTCTTCAGTAGTAGTGTGTTGGACTCATAAGACATCAGCAGGCAGGTAGTGTAGCGTTCGGTGGCTCAGAGAGGTCAGCTTAATTTCTGATTCTGCAGCACACCAATGCATGTGGAGCCTGGTAGTGGGGAGATAGAGTGTGAAAGAAAAAAGAGAGAGAAAGACGGAGAGAAAGTGGGATCCGGACTAGGCTACTCCTTTTGCCACTGCTGCATGATGTTTAATATGCCTGATAGAGGGCACCTCGCCGAGGTCTTATACCCGGGACAAAATGCTGCAGAGCTGAGGAGCTTAGACAGTAAATCCCGCCTCCATCCCATTTTTCATTTCACCCATTCTCCCCTCTTTTTCATTTGCATTCATATTCAGGCCTTGCTGCTTTTACATATCTCTCTCATGATCATATGTTCATTTACTATCACTCTTTTTTCCCCTCACCTCACTCTTTATTCTTTTCTCTCTGCTCCATTTATCATTTATTTTGTGTGTGTGTGTGTGTGTGTGTGTGTGTGTGTGTGTGTGTGTGTGTGTGTGTGTGTGTGTGTGTGTGTGCATGAATGTACTTGACCTCAGGGATTTACAATTGTTTTTCTGTAAATGTGATTCAGCAGTCAGTCTGCATGTTGCTGTGCATACACATGCATGCAAACACACACACACACACACACACACACACACACACACACACACACACACATACATACATACATACATACATACATACATACATACATACATACATACATACATACATACATACATACATACATACAGATACACACTTGCAGGCAAGTATAGTATTAGTGGAGTGCAAGCATCTGTGCCTGCACACACAGACTTAAGCTGTAGGGGTTATGTAACTTACTCTGCCATTTCAAATGATTTGATATCACAAGTGCTTGCTGTCCTGCACTAGATTACTGTGTGCCTGGGCCAGCAGTATGTGCAGTATAGTCATATACTCCATGTTGCTAAGTGGAACGGGTGCCTGTTGAGTAATAGAGGGGAATCCTCTTTTAATGACCCTGACAACACTAAACATTGGTATTCTTTCCTACAGCCTCCTTAATGGCCTTTCATTTTGGCTGCAGCTTGGTTAGAGAAAAGTATAAAACAAATAAAAACATGAACAAAGTGTTTCAGGACAATATATATATCTCGGGGAACACCACTGACATTTTGAGAGGCAACAAATTAGCTGTAAAGATTACAGTATGTGCCATAGGTAGAGGTGATGTACTGTTTGTTTCTGAGCATAACTACTCCCAGTAAAAAGTCAAGTGCTTTATCTTTAGAGTGGCAATCAGTTTTATTATAATGTAGCTCAGCTGAGTTGTAGCACACTGTGTGCCTGCATATTTCTTAAGGATTAGCATTCAGTGTCATTATTAAATGTGAAGTTAACCAAAAAGATTTTTCAAGAAGAGCAGAGGCTGTTTTAAAACTCATCCTGGAGGAAGTCTTACTCCTGTGCATGTCTGTCTATATTTGATATGTCCATCAGATAGCTGCTGTTTGCATAGAATCGACCCTCGTTAGAAAACGTTAGCAGTTTTTTTTGCTCAGCCATAGGCAGGATTATTACCCATCATTACGCATCATACATATTCAGCACAACAAGGGCTGAGAGAGAAAGAAAGAGAGAGTAATGAGGTTACCCCTGCTCGCCAGAGATTATACACAGAGCTTTTCCAACTACAAAAAGATCAGAAGACTGAACGCTGAGAATAGGATGGGGAAAGCCTTCCGTATTAATTAGTCATTGCAGAAATGATACGTGCACATCTTTTTTTTTGTTGGCCATTTTAGGCCTTTATTTGACAGGATAGCTGAAGATATTAAAGGGAGAGAGGGGGGAATGACATGGAGCAAAGGGCGTCGAGGAGTAAACCTCTGAGCTCTCTGGGAGCTCTGTGCACCTCATTTCATCAAGATGTTGCTGTGCATTGAACTCACAGTGGAGAGTCAGCAGCAACTGAAAAAGTTGAAGTAAACCATATGTACATTACACAGCACATAATAATAATCATAAGTTTATTTGATATAGCACCTTTCACAGACAGAATCACAAAGTGCTTCACATGATAAAAATTTGTACAAAACATAGTAAATTATACAACAAAATAAAAGACTAAAAAACAGTCATTAAAAGACAACATTTTACATAAATGAATCAAAAGCAAATTTAAACAAGTGCGTCTTCAGCTGCTTTTTAAAAGCTTCAACAGAGACTGCAGAACGTAAGACAGTAGGAAGCGCATTCCACAGGTTTGGAGCCACCGCTTCAAAGGAACGGTCACCTCTAGTCTTTAAACGGGTGCGTGGGACAACCAGTAATCCCTGGTTATAAGACCTGAGGGGCCTATTTGTAGTGTATGAATGGAGCAGGTCCGAGATAAACGCTGGAGCCTGACCGTGCAAAGCTTTACAAGTCAGAAACAAAACTTTAAATTTGATCCTGTCGTTAATCGGAAGCCAATGTAATGTGTATAAAACTGGAGTGATGTGCGACATCTTGCTAGACCTGGTTAGCAGCCTTGCAGCAGAATTCTGGACTAGTTGTAAACGGTCCTGGGACGATTTGCTGAGACAGGTGAAAATAGAGTTGCAGTAATCAAGCCGAGATGAAATAAAAGCATGAATAATCATCTCAAGCTCAGAATGTGAAACAGTTCCTCTAATTTTGGCAATGTTTCTTAATTGAAAGAAACACGTGCGGGTCAGAGATTTAATATGTTGATCCAAGTACATGTTATTATCAAATATTACACCAAGATTTTTTAGTTTGGACTGAACATCTGAGGACAAGGAGCCCAGCAACTGACTAATCTTCGAAACTATAGGGTCCGGAGCAACAATAAGGACTTCGGTCTTATTTTCATTTAGCTGTAGAAAGTTGTTTGCGAGCCAATCCTTAATCAAATTGAAACATCTAAGCAATTTCAACACTTTGTCAGTGTCTTCTGGCTCAAAAGAGACATATAGCTGGATGTCATCTGCATATAAGTGATAAGAAATATCTCCAACTTGGCTAATTATATCCCAGGGGGAGCATGTACAATGCAAACAAAAGCGGACCTAACACAGAACCCTGCGGCACCCCGCAGGAAAGGGCCGCGGTTTCTGAGGAATAGGGGCCAAGATACACCGAGAAACTTCTGTCTGATAGATAGGAGGTGAACCAATCCAGGGCGCTTCCTGAAATACCAACCCAATGCTTAAGTCTTTCAAGCATGATGTTATGATCCACAGTATCAAAAGCAGCACTAAGATCCAGCATCACCAAAACAGAGCATTGACCCTTGTCAGAGGACATTAATAAATTGTTGGACACTCTAAGAAGAGCGGTTTCAGTTGAGTGTTTCTGACGGAAACCAGATTGAAATTTGTCTAAAATGTTGTGTGCATTCAAAACAGCAATGAGCTGTTTAGCAACAACTTTTTCTATAATTTTGGAGATAAAAGGCATTTTCGAAATGGGCCTATAATTTTCCGGCAGTGATATATCCAGGTTGGTTTTCTTTAAAAGTGGCTGCACACTTGCATGTTTAAAATATAAAGGGACACAACCAGATTGCAGAGAGCTGTTGAGTATAGCGAGAACCCAAGTACTCATAGACCCAAGAACATTTTTAAATAATGAAGTTGGTATAATATCTCCTGGGCTCGAGGAAGATTTCATACTGCTAACCAGATCAGTGAGTTCTTGTAGCGAGATTGGAGCAAAATGGTTCATGATTGGTGGCCTGATTGAGTGAGCCGAAAATGGAGTAGTCGAAGGGATAATTCCATTTCTGACATCACTGATTTTCTTTACCAAGAACTTGAGAAAGTCACTGCAATCCTTGTTTGAAAAAATTGGCACTTCAGGAGGTGCAGGACTGACAATATTATTGATGGTTTCAAAAAGGATTTTAGGGTTTTGTTTACTTGATGAAATAAGATTAGCAAAATAAGTTGTTCTTGCCTCCTTAACCATGTTGTTGTATTCAGTTAAGAGGTCCTTGTAATATAGTTGGTGAACATGAAGTTTGGAGGATTTCCACTGTCGTTCCGCCCTGCGACAAGTACGCCTGAAACAGCGTATGGAGTCACTAAGCCATGGGGATGTGTTGACAGGGGAAACACGACGCATCTGACATGGGGCCACTTTATCCAACACTGATATGCAATTTGTGTTGAATGAATGGACCAGATCATTAATGTCAGCATGAGAGGACAGCACTGCGCTTTGGACAAAAGCTGCAGTAAACCTCTCAGCTGTGGAGTGATTTAAGATGCGACAACATCTTACATTTTTACTGGGCAATACATCAGGATTAAAAGACAAATTAAAAAAAACACAATCATGGTGAGTAATATGCAGTTCCTCAGTGCAAACAGAGTCAATATTAAGACCATGCGTAAAAACAAGGTCCAAAGTGTGACCCCCAATGTGTGTAGGACCAGAAACATGCTGGATAAAATTAAAAGCCTCAGTTACATTAAGAAAGTCTGCAGCTAAAGTACTAGACAAATCGTCAACATGGATATTAAAATCTCCAACCATAATAACGTTATCCAACATAATAATGGATGATAGAAAATCACTAAATTCAGACAAAAAAGACCTGTTAGAACCAGGTGGTCGATAAGTTAAAATACAATAAAATGGATTAGAATTACCAACTTTGGTAACCTGCAGTTCAAATGAGGAAAAAACTCTACTGGGTACTGTCCGACTTTGAAAGCAGCCTTTTTATACCACCGCGAGTCCTCCACCACGACCTGAGGTCCTGGGAGTACTGATAAAACAACACTCAGGTGGACAAAGTTCAATTAGAGGGCCATATTCTAAGTTTTCTGCCAAGACTCCGTCAGGAATAGGAATAGGAGGAGTGGTTCCAAAACAAATCAAAATTGTCGATAAATAAAATTATGGACACAGCAGGTGGACTGGAGCCAGGTGTTAAGACTCAGAAGCCGGCTGAAAACCTCTGAACCGCGGGACACCGTTGGTAAGGGGCCTCTGATAAAAACAGATTTGCCACAGAGCTCTAAAGGGCTAAAAATGTCGTTAAAATCCTTCCTTGTCTTCACCGATTCCCGACGTGCCATATCATTATGGCCCACATGGATAATCACCCGAGTTATGGAGGGTGAGAGAGACTGCAGTAGACCTGGCAGTTTCTCCAGAAGGCCTGGGACCGTTGCTCCCGGAAAACAGCGAGTTATGGCGTTAAAAAAGCGTATGTTTCTGGTAATACTGTCACCCACTATCAGAGTTGTCGGGGCAAAAAGGGGACGATCAATCTGAAGGCTTGGCTGCTCATGGCAGCAAGGAGTAAGGACTACACTGCATGACGGGACAGGAGAATTTTGTGAGACCGCTGAATGGGTATTGAGTGGAGGATTACCTGCCAGGTCCGGTCGAGGAAGCCCACCAGAGTGACGAAGCACGAGCCTCTTTGAGGATCCTGCGCCGAGCAGAGGCGCTCGAGGTCCGGGTGGAGGGAGACCTCCGAGCTGACTTTCCGTTGGATTCTTCCGGAGCCTGGAAAGCGTCAACTTTTTCCGCTATCAGCGGCAGTTGGCCTACGGGGTTGACAGGCGTTGTGGAGGCGACCCGATTTGGTCGTAATGGAACTGCAGAGGCACCAACTGTGAGGACCGGGTTTTCCACAGCTAAAGCAGCATATCGGTTGGAGAGTGACAGGAGAGGTGGAGAGCCGGTCCCGTCGGAGCCCCTCTTGCGTCTGCGGACCACCACGTCCACCCAAGTTGACCCATGGAGTGGAGTAGAGCACGAAGAGGGCCGCTGACATGCGGCTGGGTCCCATGTCACAGTGTCCTGCAGGGTTGAGTCAAGAGAAGCCAACTTCAGAGACTGTCCACAGGCCAGATCTACATAACTGGACAATAAGGAGTCCTTCCTCCTAAGTTCTTCCGACAGCCGTAGGATATCTTCTTTGAGGTTTGCTATTTGTTTATTTGCCTTGATTAAAAGTGCACTGCCCTCGTTAAAAGCCACGCAGCTATCATAGGCCGTCGTGGAAAGAGTGTTTGCGGTATCAGCAGCAGTGGTAGCAGTATTCATTGTAGCATCCATTTTTGATGAGCCGTACTGGCTAGCTACAGTTGCATTTCTGCCTGTCTCTCTTTCTGCCACGTCTGAGACTATGGCTCAGTCTTAGAGGAAAGTAACTATCTCAAGCATGCTCCTGATGTTGTCCCAGGGGAACTCTCCATGGTGCTGAACACCAAGACGGCTGTGTTCAAGGCTCACAGCTGAGGCTCGGCAGTTTTCACTTGCTTTCTTTTGCAAAATATTGGCTTACATTGGCTTAAGTATAGTAAATGATAATTAGTAGTTAAGTCCGATTTTCAGGTATGCTTTGTGAGTTTATTTGTCAAAGGAAAAACGTGTGTGTGGAGGTAACTTGGAGAAAATAGCCACTTGTAGATGTACATAATGGTTGTTGTTTCTTTGTCAAGACTAGCTCAGGCAGGGGCTTCATGTTCAAGACTAAGAATCTATAGTCGTTCTTGTGGCTTTATGGGACCTGGGCGTGCAGTGCTTTGAGCTAACATGCTCACAATGACAAAGCTAATGTTAATATGGCAATGTTTACCACGTTCACCATCTAAGTTACCATTTGCTTTAGTTATTAGTACAAAACACAAAACACAAATTACAGCTGAGGCTGATTTTATGTCAGTTATATTGCAGGTTTTGGTCATGAAACAAAGTATGACACAAATAATAATCTTGACGCGATGATGGCGCTAGATGGATTATTTTGGTCAGAGGATGGTCTTATTTATTACAATAAATTGTGTTTGCTAAACAATAGAAAAAGTAAATGGAAGAGTGAAGTTTGATCAGTGAAATGTGGGGTGGGGGTGGTGATGGCGCAGCGGATATGACACATGCCTTTGGTGCGGGAGATCCGGATTCGATTCCCACTGCAATACATCAACCAATGTGTCCCCTAGTAGCTCCAGAGGTGTGCAACCTCTGACATATATAGCAATTGTAAGTCGCTTTGGATAAAAGCGTCAGCTAAATGACATGACATGACATGACATGTAATGTTTAGGGCTTCAAGTAGTGATTATGTTCATTATTGATTCATTGTCAATGCTTTTTTTCCCCTTTCATTTTATAGAATGTTAAGAAATAACAAAACAAACGTGCATTGCAAGTTCCCTGAGCCCAAAGTAACGCCTTCATTTTGTCCAAACAATTTTTTGAATTTTTGCATGATGAATGATGATTAATCAATCACTAATCAAAATTGTGGTTGATTTATTTTCTCTTTATTGGCTTATCAATTAATTAACAAATATTGTTTAGATTCTGTAAGAAATAGTCGCTTAATTAGTTTGTCCTACTCAAATGTCTTAACTGCTTCATTTATTTTTAATTTTGTACTTTTGTCCCTGACCTAAAACCAAACCATAACCTTTTTTTTTTGGGAGATCTTTTACACTAACCTGAAACTAAGTTATCAAGATATTCATTTTAAAAGATGTTCTGCCAAAAAGCAGAATGTGAAATTCATGCTGCTTATACTGTAGTACATAACAGACATGGAGGCAGAATAGATCGCTGTAGATGCACCTTTCTTGCGCATGCATTTGCATTAGTGCCACTGAGGCACGAATGCTATATCCAGCCCAAGGGGATGGTCTTTCTCATCTGTCTTCATCTGCTGTGCAGTAAACGCCTCTTCACTTAAACAGGAACTCATTACTCACAATGGCAGCCATTTGAATCTTTTATCAGAGGGATTTTTAATTGAACATTGGCAAATGTGCTCCAAACAAATGGGCCTCAGCAAGCCTGAGAGCTGTGTGTTTGAGTGTCTGCAAGTGTGTGAGTGAAATATCCATTGTGTGTATTGAAGCTGTCTGGTTCTTATAACTCTACACATTACTGTAGATACTAGCCCACATGGGAGATGGCAAGCTGTCCGCAGGGGTTCTGTGTGATTCACTCAAAGGAAATCATTTAGAGTCAACGTGGTAGTGTATATTGTACATATGTGTACTTCTTTGAACAGGTCCAATCTTTTTTACTCTTTTCATAGTTTTTAACATTTCATTCATCTTTGCAAATGCTTCTGTTGACTGTGGAACGTAATGCGTTGATACGTAGTTACTGGACGTACTGTAACTGGCATTCTCCATCTAACGTAACTCACCAGGCTCATAAAAACTCAGATCAAATCGTAGGCGGTGCTGATCAAATATGAATCAAGATTCTGTTACTGTATTGCCTATTTTTCACCTAAAATGTTTTCAGAAACACATTTTACTGTACTGTTTATCTGTAATTTGAGAAACTTTGTGACCCGGCCACCATTTTTCACCCCCAACTTGCATGTATCACTCAGCGCTATGTCGTTGAGTTGATTGATAGTAGGTCTATCTAATTGCACCCTAAGGCAATTTGGTCTGCACCATTGATAAACGCCTCTTCATAATCAAAAAGGAATACACATTTACAAATTACTAGTTAGAAACACCTGCAGTGGCTAATATCACTGCCAACTGAATAAGGAAATGAATCATCTCTCAAGTATGAATATTTATCTGAAACATCAGCAGTGGTCTTTCATATTTCAGTAGAGATACTGCCCACAAACTGGAAGCTGTAACAGTGTCTTTTGCGGCTGTAAAATCTTTGCCTGAGAAGTTGACTCCACCACATTTATTTTACTTATTTTATTCATGTACTTAACCCTAACTTTAAACAAATCCCAAACATAAAAAAGTTTAAAGTTTAAAAAAAACATTGAACATCATTTTAATTCTAATACCAAAACTATAGATCCATCTGAACTCTTCATCCTAATTAGGTATTTAATCATGAAAACCTCACTTCAGAGGACATTTATTTTCCACATCTTACTGTCCATGTAAGGGTTTTGGTCCTCGAAAGGATGGAAATACAAGAGCGCATGCTAACATACATACAGTTGAACAGGATCCCTGTTGGACCAGCTTCAACAGATAAGGGGTCAAAGATTTCATCATACCAACTGTCACTTGCCTGGGGTGAAACACCACAAGGTTACTGATCTCGAAAGGGTCACAGCTTTTTCCTCTTCCTTCCGTCCATCCTGCTCTCTGACCTTATCGTTCACTGTCTAATTGAATATTGTCGGCACTCGCGGGTCATGTTGATGTCTTCCATTTGAATGGATTCCAATATATATTCAAAGTCAAACCAAGCTGTGAGCGTTTTCTGTGATGAAGTGCACATTCGTTCATTCTCACATGCAGCATGTATTGTACGCTGTGGGCTTCTGGTGGCTCCTCTGGTGCTTATTTTAGTCTTGTTCAGGGACACGTGGTGCCATGCTACCAGAGTGTGTGTGACACAGATAAAATCCTGTTTAATTCTATACGCTAATCTTGCTGCACTTTCACTCCCATCCATAGCGAGGCTGTTTCTCATAAACTGATGATAAACACAGTATCTGGAGGGTGGTCACTTTCATGTATTTTGTACTGTAAGAGCAGTGCAATAGTTGGCTATGCATTGCAAATGAATGCTCATAAAAATGTGCGTATTTTCATCTCCAGAGCAGGGCAGAACACCCAATCAGCTTGAAGAGGATATCCCATTTCTAGCTGTCTCCCTTGTGCTCCTACGGAGAAGCCAGTGGTGACGAATTCTCTGAAGAAAGCTGATAGACTAAACAAGTCATCCTCCGTAGAAACTGTGGCAGACTTGAGTCATGTTTTGGCTCTAATCACACATTGTGAAGAAAGCTCAACTTCTTTTCATTGTAATTCTAGCTAACACAGCATTCAGCTGTCAGCCCAGTTAAACGGCTGCTTGATGGTTACATAACAGGCATTAAAAAACCTCAGGAGGGAATATTAGGTGTCAGCTACAGTAGGCACTGGTTGAACCTTATATTAATACAAAGTGACAGAATGCAATCTACAGTGCATGTGCAAACATATTTAAAAATTTTAGTTTCAGTTTTTTTATCCATATTCATTTACATGGGAGACAGAATATACTTACAATACTTACATATACTATACAGTAGCACCTGTGCATAAACATTTATGTCTTGTCTAAGTTTATACCTAATTAACATGGAAGACAGAATCAACCTTTTAAGAGTAGGCTTTTGGACATGTTATAGCACATAAAGCACAAGTGTAATTAATAGCATTGATTACGACTGCCTTCCTTCCAGTATCAGTGCCAGGGCTCTGCTAGTGCAAATGCTGGCTTACTGGGACCCTTAAATGGAACAGAGCCACCACTAAGGTTATTAGTTACACCTGTGCTTTTCCTGCTATGTCAAGTAAGTGACCTCTTCCAGAAAAAAGGGGAATGGACCTTTTTCACAGCAGACATTTAGACTTGTCATAGTAAGAAAAGCACGGCTGAAATTGATAACCTAAACGATGGCTCAGTTCCATCAAGTGTCCCAGTGAGCTATTTCAGTGAGTCAGCATGCACAATACCAGGACCTCTCCTAAGTGGAATGCAGCCATCATTAATACTTTTGAATATACCTGTGCTTTTCCTACTATGACATGTCAACATGTCTGCCGTGAAAAAGGTCTATAGACTCAACAACTAATAAAGTGTATTAACTGGGGAAAAATACAGAGTTGTAGCTTAATTTTTGGGGGGATTTTAATTTTTTTCATCACAACAAATTATTGAGTTGGCCCCCTTAGTTGAATGGCTGCTTGATGGAATTATAACAGGCATTAGTATACTGTGTATCTCCAGACATACTGTAATAAAACATACTGTTATATCTAGCAACACCTGTGCTTTTGCTGCTGTGTAGAAACGTAGACAGGTAGACACGTCTGCTGCGAAGAAAGGCTTCAGACTCGATATGGACCATTAGAAAACCAAACTTTACCCTATTTCTGATGGATGTTAAGCTCTATTTGAATTTTCTAGTCAAGCCCAAGACCCAAACAATATTTGAAGCACAAAATGATTGACCAATGTTGCTTAATTGTTATTCTTTGCCGCTTAATTAATTAAAGGAGACCTATTATGCTTATGCTTATTATATGTCATCTCTATAATGTTACAGTGCCGGATGTTCATATTAAACAAGGACAAAGCTTTGAATAATGAGGTTAACATGTATAAAAGAAATCATCCCTGTGAGCCAATACCTCAGATTTCACACTGTTCTGAACGCTCTGTTTTTTTTCTATTCTCGGCTCGGTATGATGTCATACCGGGCCGGTTTTCTATATATAGTCATCTGCTCCAGGCACGCTACTCCAGTTTTCTTACATACCCTGCTACATGTAGCTACATGCTAATGTCAGGGAAACCTGTAGTTGCAGATGTTGTTATTTTCTTAAGAAATCCGGATCACATTGCTGGTGGAACATGTCCGGTTGTGTAATATTTGATTGAACTTAACTAAACTGTTGAACATGGTAAACAATATTCTTGCTAAACATCCGCCAGTTGGCATTGTGAGCATGTTAGCATGCTGATGTTTTAGTTTTCACCTCTGAGCCTAAGTACAACCTCACAGAAGGGCCAGCAAGGCTATAGACTCGTAGGGCCCTATCTTGCACTCAGCGCAATTGCCTTTGTACACCAACGCATATATCATTCCTATTTTGCACCCGACGCACAGCGGACTTTTCCCTCCACAGACACACGTCGGTATTTAAAGTCAGTGGCGCTAGTCTAAAGTCAGTGCCGCTTTATTCAGATGCTATTTTAGGGGTGCATGCTTGGCCTTAATGTAGCGCGTACACAACGCGCAAACACTTTGCATCTCTCATCTACACGGACGCAGCAGTTCCCATTTTTGCAAACCATACATAATTACAAAAAAAATAAAATATTACTGAAAATGCGCTTCAGGTGTAAGGATAGGTCAGGAGCACTTTACAGTACAGTCCTCAAAAAGTCACAGCATTCTTTGTGGCTTGTTGTGTTTTACACAACATTTCCATGAATTATGGATGTGTTGATGACATAAATGAGGAAATATTAGAGGACTTAAGGAGACGTGATGTTGAACTACGGCGGGATTGGACACTCCGGCGGAATCTGGTCCGGGAGTGGCATAATGCGCAAAGCGCTCCTGGTGGAGCAGGTGGACGGAGATGGAGTGGGGGGAGGAGGAAGGGGCACAACAGGAGCAGGTGGTGCGTTTGGAGGCCCACGCTCCATGGCTGCAGCAATCCTCTCCAGACTTGAGGAGATGCGCCCGGGAGGCCGCAGCAACATCGCCACCCGGTCAAGACGGGCATTTATTACTTTGCCGAATCCCGGACAGCTCCCGCTGGCGTGCGCCAGGCAAATCTGCCGTCATGCGCGCCTGCTCTTAAAGGGAATGTGAGATGACGCTCTGATTGGTTTATTGCACGTTACGCCCAAACCACACCTAGCTACTTCAGACCAACCCATTTTAGATTTGCGTCCCGAGATCCGCCCACAAAGCTACTTGCGTTTCACGTTTGATACTTGCGTTTCAGATCGTTAAAATAGGGCCCTAAGTCTTAATTTACAATGACTATATGACAAGCCAAATTAAGTTAAAGGTCCCATGGCATGAACATTTCACTTTATGAGGTTTTTTAACATTAATATGAGTTCCCCCAGCCTGCCTATGATCCCCCAGTGGCTAGAAATGGTGATAGGTGTAAACCGAGCCCTGGGTAAATGAAAGCTCAGATGGGCCGATCTGGAGTCTTGCTCCTTATGAGGTCATAAGGAGCAAGATTACCTCCTCTTTCTCTGCTTTGCCCGCCAAGAGAATTTGGCCCACCCATGAGAGAGAGAGAGAGAGAGATTTTGGTTTGATCCTTTTCAACAAATTATTCCTAGAGGACCACACTCTACATCCTCAACATTTCAACCTCAGAATCATTCCAACCTCCAACAAAAACATTTTGTAATATCTATTAGATAATCTCTGAAAATGTCCATGTCTCTCCTTTGCACACACACATACATATACACATGATTGCACACACATACACTCACACACCTAAATACAGCTGCTGAATAATGAAATGCTCTTGCTCCCTTCCTCTTTCCCTTCATAGTTTCACTGAGTTCTCTCAGGAAGCTTCTGTTCCTGACAAACCATAGCAGCTGTCCTCTGATTTTTTTGTTTTGTTTTTTTTCCTCCCCAGGAGACTGAGATCAGCACCAGAAGAAAGGAGTGTGAAGCACTTGAAGCGGAGGTGAAGAAAAAGAATCAAACATGTCAGACTTTGGTAAGTGCTCCAAAAATACACCCTGGCCTCTGAGCGATAGGAGGATGCAGGCTAAAATTGATTTGTACCTGAGAGCCTTGCCTGCTATCATCACATAGAAACGTTCCTTGAGAAAATGAGTGGGGGGTCTACTGTAGTGATAGCTTATTTCTCAGGCGGTGATGACTGAAATTGAAAAGTGGGAGCGGTTAACTGCAAGTTGCAGGCTCTGTGGGTTTGGTTTTTTTCGAAGGGGGAATACATTTGAGAATGAGAGATACTCTTTGCAGCAGTAAGTGTTTGCAGTGTGTGATCATACACAAACAGAAGAAAAACTGTGTATAGTGATATGATGTATAAGGATACCGCTGTGTACATCAGTGCTATCCTCAGGCTGTGCATTTATTGGTTTCTTTCGTTTGTATACACATTAGCTTATGGAGCTCTTTACAACCCTGCTGTTATTTAAGTATTGAGCATTACACAGCACCCTGTGTGATTGTCCAGTAATAGTGACCACTGTAAAAAGTCAGAGATATGTTACACAAGTCTTGCATTTTCATATGTTTGGTGCCTTTTGAAGGACATTTTCTCACAGTGCCCCAGAAATGTCATCCTTCCTGCTGGAGTGGCCTTGACTAAGGACAAAAGGCAAAGAGAAGGAAAAAAAAAAAGGTTGGGTGGAGAGAGAACCTGCTGAGAAGCAGAAAAGAAAAAAAACACTTATTTTTTACATGCCTCATCTTGACGTTTTAGCTATGCATTATTTCAATAAAGGATGTGTATTGGTCCGATGTTAGTCTTCTTTGCTCATGATTGCTCATCATATGCTCAACATATTCCAAAGTTTAAGTTGCACATACAGCAATATGTTTGTTTCTTTTGATCTTGGGAATTGCCCAGTGGTTAACCATGTCACCTCACATGTGATTATCTGAACTGTACACTGACCAACTAGCATGCTGCTAGGTACCCTGTTGAGTTTTTTCTAACTGCAGAGGGCTGCAATAATACCCCAGAAAATATACATCAATGAAGAAAAGAAGAAGACTGGAAGCTGGTGTGAATGATGCATGGCCAAAGTATGAATAGCTGTGAAGTGAAGTGAAGTGCTGAAGACCAAATGTCTACTAGTGTCCCATAGCCATCAGTGACAGGGTTTTCTGCTGGTTTGGGTGGTTAAACACTGTGGCTGTGTTGGCATTTGTGTTAAGAAGAGTATGGTTTGCCTGAAATGATGCAGACAGGTCACAGGTGTGTATTAAACTTTTATTGTTTGGTGGTGCTGGGGAGTGGAGGATTTGCAGTTGGAGCCAGGCTAAATGCCATGTATGCTGAAGTAACCATTGGCCAGCAGTGGCAGTTATTACCCTGCTATGTTGTGTTTATTTGAGTAGGGAGTAGTACTGTACCTCAAATAAGAGGAGTCATCAGACTCTATCAGTCCCTTACAGCAGGAGGACATCAGAGTTGTAAATCACAGCACAAATAAAGATTAAGTGGTTCTGGTCTGAGGGGTTTTACCATTACAGTTAACCGAGCCCCACTAAGCAGAATAACTACACTCACTTTTTATTTTGTTATACCGAGATGGAGAGCCTTGCTCAGCTTCTGTTATGTTAAGTTTATTCTGAGAGAGAATGACATCTTACTGCTATGATGTTCCGGTAGTCTTTGTCAAAGTGGGGTCCCCATGGGCTCTGCAGCAAAATGTTGAGTTTAATGTCAGTTAAATTAGAATTTTAGAGAATGTGTAAGTGTAGACATTTGTTGGCCGACGGTTTGGGATTTGATAAAACAATACAGGGAGTTATATGACATAAGAGCTGCTTCATGAGTTAGGATGTTTAGCACTACATACAACTGATACATGTTTGTAACCTGTAGAAGCAGAACTAGGCACAGAGTAGAGCAGATGGCCTGGAGTGAAAGGCACGAGCTGGAAAGATTCAGCAGTAATTTAAATGGCACGGTTTGGTCCGAGACTATTTGAATTAATTCCCTTCATGCCCCCAAGCCCTCTTCTTTAGATGAGCTGTCTTTGTGTGTGGCTCCCTGCCCCAAATAAACACTCCATTAGGACTGTTTTCTTTGCTACCCTCCTCACGTTCCCTGCCCACAGCAGCACTTCGCTCCTCGACCATTGTCTGCCTGCTGAGTCTGGGGGAAGCTACCCAAAGACAAACTGTCCCCAAATAGCGTGCAGAAATGGCAGGCTGGTCTCCACAGACTGCAGCACAGCTCTTATCTCCCCCCGCACTGAGCTCCGGGAACAGAGACACAAACACAGACAAGGCCAATGAACACTGTTGTGAGGGGATGGCGAGTTGACAGTAATGTCACTCCCTGTTTGGTCTTAACTGGCTTACCTCTCTGTCTGTCCTCTGTTTTTCCTCCTTCTCAGGTTAAAGTAAAGAGTGCACGTACAGAATTAGGTGCAGCTGTTAGGGACTCAGTTGCAGCTCCTCTGCTAGTAGATTTTTAACTGTCTAAGAGACATGGCGTTAATAACAGCTGGAATTTCAAATACTTGAAAATTAACGTATATACAGGAATATACGTTAATTTTTAAAGTATTTGAAATTCCAGCTGCTATTAACGCCATGTCTCTTCTTAGTGAGTTCAGCTGTCGTATATATAATAAGTGACAGCAGACACTGACACAGCCATCTGGCACCTCAACCTTCCTGGGTATCGAGAATATAACTACAGACTATCAGAGGAATAATGCCTCCGCTAGCATTTAAGGCCTGTTACCATGGCGCCAGGCACCTGTGTTAGCGTTGCCCGAATATGTATCAGTGCTAATTGAAGATTGACACCGAGGCAGACAGCAGACTTAACAAGTCCAAGGACTGGAATGTGAAATGTCTGCCTTTGTGGTCGGCTTAGCTTTCTTTATGAGCTGTTTGTAAGCACAAACACCTTCTGCCAAAGGCAGGATTGGCAGTTCTTATTGCTTGGACACATGGCATGCATGTGCAAAAGCAAAGAAAACTGAAATCAATGATGTCAGGATTGATTATTTTTTGTTGTTGCATTTTACACAGTGCAGTAAATTCAGATCTTCAAGATGGCATTTTACTGTATGCTTGTGGTTTGTTTATGTACACCATGATGTGTCAGGCTTAAAGGGGATCAAGTTCTTACACTGCACTGTTACTTTTTTTCTTGTATTTGTATCTTATTCTATTTTTCACAGTTTTATTTCATGACTCTTTAATGCACTTTAAATTGCCTTGTTCCTGACAGATCTTGCCATTATTTTATATTGCAGCAAACGCTGTCTGCGTATAGTTTTGAAAAATGTAATCACACTTGTGTCTTACTGTGACTTGAACAAACTGCAGAGGCAATGTAACTTTCGCGTGCATGCATGTGTGTGTGCGTGTGTGCATGCGTGTGTGTGTCAGAGCTGAGCCCTGCTCTCCGTGAAACAGAGAGGATGGAGAAGCTTGCGCTTACGCGCTCTCAGGTACCAGAATTTGGCACCGATTGATTTAATGTGAATTGGTCCTCGGTAGTACCGACATCATTCTGCACTTGTGTACTGATATTGCAAAAAGTTTTAACCTCGGCGAGAAATATCGTAACTGTTTAATATTGCGAGATCTCGTGGAGCAAGAACGTTCACTCCGCTTATTGGTCAGCTGTGTCTTGGGTGGGAGCATGAAATACAGAAGAAGGTCCTGTGTTCTGAAATAGTGCAAAAATCTCCATGTATTCATTAAAATAATTTTCCAGACATTGTTTCACGAGCGACATTACTTCGTCTACTCTGCTCTGGGACTTCGCTCTGCTCTACGTCTGTCTCCAACTTCAACCACGGCTGGTTTGACCACGGAGATGTGAGTAGCGGCGAGCTTGACATATTGACGTATATTTCTGTGACAGAAACATAGCAATCTGCTAGACTTTGCATGCTCTGCCGCATCGCCGATTGCAAAACACACCTGACTACAGGAGCCGTTTACTGTAGCTCAAACTTGCGGCGTACACCTGGTAGTTGGGTCGGATCATGCTCTCACCACAAACGAAACATACCAAAGTATACCAGAGTCCGTTAGGAACTGGTGCGGACCAAAACCGGTTGTTTGGGTCAGCACCTGAGTGTGATTGCTGTGTACCCCCTTGCCTGCCCAAGGGGGTAAACCCTAAAAGAGCACTTCTCTTTCCATTGACAGGCTCAGATTGTTATTATAAGTGTCTGATTACATTATTGAAAGGAAGAAAGAGAAATAAGACACTTTTCTTTACCTTATACTTGATCTGGTCTGGTCGTTATTGTGTCTAACCAAGTCTCGTTCACACAGATGTCTCATTCTGAAGGAGTGATGAGTTTGTTGAGTTAAAGTACAGAAAGCGTAGCTTAGTGTTATCTAAAATTTTCGATGCTATGGCTGAATATTTACACGATTTCAACAATGTGGATGTCAAGTCACCACCGCAAGATTTCCGAAATACTTCTCCGTAAGTGAGACTTGGTTAGAAACAGACCAAATTAGGCTTTTACTTAATACTGGACCACTTTTGAAAATTGTTGTTCCGATTAGTCACTGAGGCAAAAAATGGTAAAATAGAGAATAGTTTGAAAAGTACCAAAGTTCCCCTTTAAGGGCTTAAAGGCCCCTTTATAGAGAACAAAAGTATGCAGAGGACCTGAAAGGGAAATGCAGTATGTATTTTTACACTACACTGTGCAGCTAAGTCAGTACATTTCAACTGTACACTTGACATACACAATTACATTTTTGGAATCTTGCCAGTCCCCAAATTTACTTATAAAAGGTTTATACCTTATAATATTCCTATTTTAATGTCGTCAATGTAACAAGCAGCCAGTAGTCAGGAGGGCAAGGTTCAGAGCAGATGGTCTGGATAAAGAAAGAGAGTCTGGCTGAAAAGGTGTAGCTGATAATTAGTACAATAGTAATAGTGGCTGTCGTCTATACTGACCAAGAGCAAATGATGCTGTTTACACAGAGTCTACAGAGCAAGAGAGTAAGTGGGTGGAATGTTTGCTTTGCTCCTGTGTTAAATGGCAGAGTTGATTCATCGGTCAGCCATGTCGAAATTAAACACACAGTTCTGGCACACCAGGCTGAGACAGATCATGTCTGGACAGAACACACGACTGCCTCTGCACTGCTTTCAAACATAGGAGTGACCCAGGTACTATCCCTCAGGCCTAATACTATTGTTCCATAGTGCATTATTCATGAAACTACGTATATCCTGGCTTGTCAAGAGTGAATAGAACACATCTAAAAGACTTCCCTGTTTATCTCTACACAATATTATTGTATATAAATATAATATTTTTGTGTTGTTTTGTCTGTTTGCTCACTACAGTATATTGTATTTTTGTAACATTGCAAATTGCAAATAGTATATAACAGTAATTAACTTTTATGTTATATGTTGTTACATTTGCTGTTTATGTCATGGAGATTTGAATTGGTTACACACATATATATAAATATACATACTATTAGCAAGTTTCTAAAGCATTACAAAAAAGAATTAATCAAACAGAATTTATGCTGTGTAGTACATTTTATGTGTACATTGGTGGAAGTATTCAAAGCAAATCTCAAATGGCAAATCACACACCTCAGCAGAAAACCTCAGCTGAATAATGTTGGAGGCAGCTCAATATAGGCCACGATGTATTCTGCATGGGATTCTCTTCATCACTAGGCTCACACACACTCTCTATAAAGAATGTGTCTTGTCAAGGGATTATGACGTATACTGATCTCTTTAAAGCGTTAACACGTCAACAATACAGGACAAAGAAACAGCTGATTCTCTGTGTTCAAGACAATTTGGTTTGCATCACTATGTGTGTGATGTGCTGTCGCTTCTAAATTCCAAAAAGGATTTTAAATGAGCATGGCAGTCTACGTTGAAATGCTTAAATCAACAACAATCTTTAATTTCAAAAGTATTTCAGTCCACTGTGTTAATCAGCATGCATACAGTAAAATGTGAGCTCTCTTTTTTTTTTTTTTTTTTTTTCAGTAGCTGTGTTTGTCCTTCAGAATGAACACCTGGAGGCTTAGCCAGCCCACATCAGCTCCCAATTGAAGGATCAATGCATATGAATAGGAATGTGAATGCAATCTGGTGCTTGTACGGGAAGCATTAAAATTGACTGGACACAATTGATGCAGGTTGAAATGCCAATAATTTTTCGGGAACTGAAATTAAATTAATGGAAAAGCAGCAGATCTCAGATGTGACTTTGGTGCTGTCTTCAGGCTGTTGTTTACTTATCACTGCATGTCCTTGACAGTATTTCTCCTCAATGTTGCGCATATGTACAGTATATACACTGTAGTTGTGTCCACACAGTAGATGTCCATTATTATTAATATTACTATTATAACTATTATTAGAAGTAGTGAGTAGTAACAGCAGTTATTAGTAATAGTAGTGTAGCAGGAAAATGTGCATTATAGGTATACTGTATAATGATACATGATTTGAAACATGTTTTTGTGGTCTTTCACAATCCCCCAAAATAATCCATTCATTACAAATAAAACATTTCCTTCATTTATACATGTAATTTGAGCACAGGCCAGCGTAGTATATACTATCTATAACACTCCTGGCAGTACAGTATAGTATAAGCATTAGAAAATTATATAATATTTATACATGTAATTTGAGCACAGGCCAGCGTAGTATATACTATCTATAACACTCCTGGCAGTACAGTATAGTATAAGCATTAGAAAATTATATAATATTTATAGGTTTCTCCAATTCGCAGTGCTATTTATAGTCTTACATTATCATGAAAAACTAATAGCAATGTCCGAACATATACCAATTTAATGATGCATTATCTACTGTAGATACAATGTTCTTTTTGAAATTTGGTTATCATACCTTATCATTCTGTAGAAAAAGGATAACAGCCTATTAAGCTTACATTATTACCGTACTTTTTGACCACACTTGGTTTGGTGTCACTTACAACCTAATATACTCTACATATACTGTACATACACCACCTGGTAGCAGTCTGCAATCAATCATCAACAAGTCTAAATGTACACCTGAGTTCATCACAAACAGTAGGCTTTCATCACAGCCGACATTTGGACATTTGGAAAGGCACAGGTAATACTAATAACATTAACGATGGCTCTGTTGTATTCCCAGTGACAGTGTGACAGTGAGCCAGCATGCACGATACCAGGACCCTGAAACTGAAGCAGATAAATGTAATTCAGCCGTCATTTGTTTTATTATTTACTCCTGCGATTCTCCTACTGTGACGTGTCGTGAAAAATGTTTTTGGTGTGCATTTACCAGACAGCGCTGATATTTACAATGCTTTATGAACATCACTAAAGCAAATGACCCTTGCATGCATGTTTGTTTTGTAATGGTTACTCCTGTCTCAATTGGCTTTCTGAAACATCCTTCATAGGGGAAAGGAGCAGGCTCACCATCACTAGCCATTAAGAAGCACCGTACACTGTACACACTTTTACAGTAAATGTATCATGCATGAGCCAGTAGGTTTCTCTGCTCCTGACAAGAACAACACTTGGCCTACATGCTGCTGTAGCCACAGTGAATTGCACATCTCAGAGAACTCTCCAGTTGGCACTATAAATTGCATCCACGGCACGCCTCATGACTGTTGATTGAATGTAATTAAGTTTTCTTTCTCTGCACTGAAGGGTTTTTTTTTTTTACCCTCGGCTCAACACACTTGAAAAAGAGGCTCTGTGTGTGTGTGTGTGTGTGTGTGTGTGTGTGTGTGTGTGTGTGTGTGTGTGTGTGTGTGTGTGTGTGTGTGTGTGTGTGTGTGTGGTTAGGAGGGTATCAGAATGCATGTTTAATTTACATCCACTCACAGAGAGCGGTGAAGAAGAACATTTTCTTGGTTTCTTTTTACATCTATTCCAGTATGTTTAAGACCTTGACATAAAAGCTATTATTATGACACTATTATTATTGTTTCACTGTAGTGGCTAAAATGGCAGCTTCTAGAACGTAGAGAACCTCGAGCGGTTTCCTCAGATGAATAATGCATGGGCTATCGCTAACAACACGCTGGCTTTGAGTGCTGTCCTCTGGTTTAATCATTGGGACTTTCTGGGGTTCTAAACACTGTTTTCTTTCTGCCTCTTTCGTCTAGGAGAATGAGCTTCAAGATTTCCTCCAGGAGAACAAACATTTGAACCTCCAGTTCTTCAACAATAGCCACAAGACATCTGAGTATGAGAAGGTAAGAGGTGAAAGGCCTTGGTTTTGGCTATATACTGTATACATCTCAGTGCTGCTCCATTTACACTTGTAATGATTATAAGCTCATAACTGTTGTGAGCACACCTACTGTAAAACATGATTTTATGTCTCTATGGATGTCCATGTTAGTCCGTCTGTTTGTCTGTCTGTCAGTCAGTCGGTCACCTACTTTTGTCCGGTCTGAAATAACAACTATTGGATGGATTGACATTCATTGTCGCCAGAAGATTAATCCTAGTGACTTTGGAATTCCCTGAAATTTTCTGTAGTGCCACTATGAGGTTGACATTTTTGTTTTTTAGTGAAATATCTATATCTATCTATCTATTTACATGTATGTAGACAGCTATTGGTTGAGTGTTTGTACATTTTGGTACAGACATGCACCGTTCCCGGAAGATGAATCCTAATGGATGGATTGCATTGGAATGTGTTACAGACATTCACCTTCCCCTCAGGATGAATTGTAGTAGCTTTAGTGATCCCTTAACTTGTCATATAGCACCATCATCAGGTCACAATTTCATTTTGTTTTTCAATACTTTGGTTTGTGACCAAATACCTGCAAAACTAATGACCCTCCCATCATCCTCAGCTGTACTTTGTGTTTTGTGCTTAATAGCAAACGTTAGCATGCTAACTCTCTAACTAAGACGGTGATCATTACACCTGGTAAACATCAGCATGTTAGCATTGTCATTTTAAGCATGTTAGCACGCTTACATTAGCATTTTGCACAAAGCAGAGCAGTGCCTAAGCACAGCCTCACAGAGCTGCTAAACGTGGCTGTAGACTCTCAGTCTAGTTTCTTCATAGGCCACAGCCTCTTTGGTCTTTACATTAACACTCAACAATATCAGATGACTTTCTGGGTCACACTATAACTTAGCCAAAACTGCACCTACAGTAGGATGCTGGATAGATGGAGCTGTTTTTTCCAATTATCAGCATATAAATGAAAGCAACAAACCTCCAATTCTATTAAAACACCCTCACCTTCCTTTAAGCCCCAATACCTCAAAGGCCTTCAGAGCTGATAACACAAAGTTAAAGTAGATCGACAAAAAAAAAAAAAAAAAAGGCACCAGGCCTCTCTCTGTGGACAGGAAGGCAATTTCCTGAAGGAGCTGATTGGCAGGTAGTTGCTGTTGGGTTGAAGAAGGGTGGGATGCTGGTTATTGATGTCTCTTGGAGCAGCTATCCTGAACTGTTATCACACTGACGGATATGAGAGCAGCACTCTGCAGGGCAGTGCGGATATTAGCCCTCGCTTACACCCCCGTGTTCTGATCCCTATCGTGTCTGAATGAACTAGGAGGGGCTACGAACGGCAACTCCCTCTACCCATAATAGACTATAGACCTGCTTCTGCTGAATCCAATATAGTTCAGTTCGATCTGTCTACATTAGGTCTGACAGTCGCTTCTATCCATGCGGATAGTTTTTGCTGTGTAGAGGCGGGCGGTCCAGAGGCAGACTCACTGGTTTCTGTTTGTGTTTTGCTTTGCTGGTGTTTGTTGAAACGCCCTCCTCAAGGAATCATTAGTCATTCATGGCTGCTCTGAGGAAGGGGCCTTGCCACATTACGGCTACAGGAAAGTCATCTTGCTGCCGATAAGGGGCCTTTAAAAAGCTGATTGAAAAATACTGCCTCTTAAGTAACAATACAACTGGCCTGTGGGAGACAGATTATGAAGAAAATGTAGAAATATAAATAGTCATATTTTTCATATATTGTTCATAATGGCAGTACAGACCTCACTGGTGTTGAATTGATGTACAGTGTTAATATAATGTGCAATTACTTCAGTCAATTGAATCCTTAGTGCTTGGTTAACAATGAAGAGTGAATAATGTATTAATGTTTTGGTCTACAGCCATGGCAGTCAGTGAATTATGTTTTTCTTGCATTATTATAATATTTAAAGGCTTTTATCACCGAAACCAGCCAGCTCCCACGTTTGGCCCCGTAACATTTCTGCCTGTTTTTAAATGCTACACATGCTTCAGGTGGCATTAAAGCAAATCGTTTATGGCAGCATAGTGTTTCAAATCAACAGTGACAACCAGAAAAATAGAAACAGCTGTACAACTGAATTCAATCCAAAGTAACAGCTCTACCTTTTTGAAGCGTTTTTATGTTCAGTTTTTGTTCATATTGTACGAAAAAAAGGCACCGATTCAACTCTGTAGTCAGTTGGGAGGCTTTGTGGTGTTTTTGAATTGGGATCGCACTGAGCGGTGTTCCTGACATTTCCTGACATTTTGTCCACCCTATAATAAAGGAAACAAGTGGCAAACCGTTAATTGAGCCACTGCTGCTTCAAGAGCTTGAATACCGTTGTCACTGGTTAATCTAGCTGTATTATTCATTTTAAAATAACACAGCTATTTAATAATAAATGACAGCTGCTTAACAAGTGGTTATTTTTGTAAGATGATGACTCTTTAACACTCTGTCCTCCATCTGTAGTTCCGTAGTGTGAATCAGGGGAAATTTGCTCATTTGCAAATGTGTCATTTTGTTGCATTGGCATTTGCCTACCACCAGCCTGTAGTGATTACACTGCTGTTATAATCTGCGATGATGCATTTAATGTAAAGCTCTTGAAACCGGTTGTATCATTGCCAACATGGTATAGTTGGGTAATAGTGGACGGTTTATTACCCATAAAGGTAACCTGTGGTATTTTTGACCACTAGTAACAATGACTTGATGGGTAGGCCCCCATTTTTCTTTGCATCTCAGGCGTATGCACATACATACAGGTGACGCGAGGATTCCTGCTAATGATTTCACACTATTGTGCTGACCATCAGGTGGCAGTAGTGTGCCAAATAAAGTGGTAATGCACCAGTCAAATGCAGGGAATAAGCAGAGTGCAAATTAACTAACATGGATGTAAACAGTTTTTTATATATTATATAATACATACTCACAATGCGTTAGGTTGGGACTAATTTCTATTAACATAATTTATACCTGCATATAAATGCAGAATCTGTAGGCAACGAGGAAAGATTTGGGTTTCGGAAGCATTCTGGTTCCCTTTTGTAGTCTGAGTAGTATTGACCAATCACATTTGAGGGGGCTTTGGTTGCATGCAGGTAAACCGTCTGTGTGGGGCGCAAAAGAGGCAGAACGCTTTGGTTTTGAGATGGCCTTTCGGACAATAGACTAGCATCTGATCTGCATTCATTCATATCTGTTTAGATTAGCCAAAATGTCGCCTGGACTGAAAACACCTACAAAACGTATTGACTCGGACTGTAAACAATTAAAGGGCGCACGGAAGAGGAAGTCTTGGCACCAGAAATATTGGCCGTTGCTCCCAGAGGCTAAATCGTCATCAGACTGAGTCTAACTGTAAACATACCTTTGCTATTTACAATTAAACTCCACAGGGTCATTTTAATTTTGCCATGCATAAAAAAAAAAACAGGCAGGACACCTGCACTTAAGCGTTATCAAAACAAATAGCAGCTCATTATAAAGAAAAGGAGAGGAGTAATTAGACACAGTATTAATCCATTCATTCATTTTCTATGCCCATTGTCATCACTGTCGTAGGGCGGAACACTATATCTGGCCATTTTCTAACAAAGAGGTTGGAAACTCATTAAACTTTAGGGGGGCAGGAAAAAATATCCAGACCAGGAAACCATAAAGGGTAACCTCTTTTTTTAGGGGAGCAAGAGAATGACCACTCTCATATCTGCAAAGAAAAACATGAACCTGCCAGTATTCTTAAAGAGGCTGAAAATCAGTTTAGGTCAGTGTGAAAACTAAATATGATGCAATGATTTTTGCCTGGTTTTACCCCAGATAAAGAGTGTAAACACTGTAGTACAGCTGCACTCTCAAACTCAGTCTCTTTGCTCCTTGCTTGTTCTGTCTGCACAGGTGAAGTCTGAGTATGCCCAGCTCAAAGAGACCCTTGGTGCTGTGACGCAGGAGAGAGATTTAGCCCTGTGGGAGAGGAACCAGCTCCAAGGCAAACTGGAGAACCTAGAGCAGGTGCTCAAGGTGAGGAAGCCTTGAGCGCACTATCTCTCAGTACTGTGTGCATTTCTAGTTCTAGTAGTCCGCCTATCCCGGGATCCTAATTCAGGTGTTTTTATGGAGCCTAACCCTTTGCCAGTACCCCTTCTCCTACCTGTGCTACACTGCCTCCATCTGGTTATCTTCCGCTATACTGTCTAATGTCCCTGACATGTCTGTTGCCTTCCAGTGTCGTGTTGGGAGGTCTGACCAGGAGCTGTGAAAGAGTAGAAGCTTGGAGCACACTGCCCCTCTTTCCTTTCCTATTCCACCCTTTCATGCAATCTTACCCTCCCTGACCTGCCCCTTCCCATCTTCCCCGTCCCTTCTCACCCTGCTAGATTTATAAGGTATCACTGCTATGTCCATCTGTTAGGGAGCAGTCCTATTCAATCCCATTCTGAATGCTTTCTGTCCACCTGAGTGGCTGTGCTTATCTCCCCCTTTTATCCGTGGGCTGCTTACCAGACGTACGAATGGTCACCTGGCTATACGACCACAGCACTGTGGAATGCCATTTTTGCATGAGGCAGGACAAAGAGTTTGGCTTTATGATGACGGGAGGGGGAGGAAGCTGGAGACGGAGAGACTGGGTCACCCTTCATGATGATAATGTCACCTACACGTTTGATGACATTACCTATCTTAGATTCTTACTGGCATGGAACAGTCATTTGCTTCTTTCACCTGAAAGTGTCTCAAGTGTTCACCTATAGTGGGAGCAGTGATGTGACTGGATGACACGGGCATATTGTGTTATGAAGAGCCTAGCATTCAGTCCCTTGTATTGTATGGCTTCTTTTGTTGTTATGGATGACCACAGACAAGTGAGCACGCTACGAAGTTTGCTCACCCTTTTCATGTAACGTAAAACCCTGTATTGATCATGCAAAGACAACATCACTGAGGACAGCTTTTCAAACAGTACCAGTAACCAGACTTCGAACAGGTATTGTGTTACCTAAAGGGGGCAGCAAACCTGACTGTGGATTGATGTTAGTTTCTTTTTTTGTTCACACAGCAAAGCATCTCTAGTCCTCATCCACAAGCACCTTTTGTGCACAATTTGATGTGATCCCTCCCGCAGATCATTTGACATAAACTGTTCTCACATGGCATTTGCTGTGGCATAGTTTATGTCTTTCGTGTTTTTTTTAAGGGTTTAAAGGTCAGTACACTGTTAATTAACCAGCCTCTGTATGTGTAATGTGTGTGCACATGTTAACACCTGTGTTGTCTCTGAGTGTGGAGTAGAAGACTGGAGATGCATTTTGTGTTGGCTCAGTGCCGTTGGGTTTTAGTTCCACTAACAGCAGCCCTCTCTATGCTCCTTCCCCCCCCTTTCCCCCTCCCCTCACCCCTCCCAATCCTCACTCCTGGCTCTCCACCCCTGCACCCCCTGCGGACAGCATATGCGCGAGGCTGCAGAGCGGCGGCAGCAGCTAGAGTTGGAGCATGAGCAGGCCTTGGCTGTACTCAATGCCAAGCAGCAGGAGATTGAAGTTCTTCAGAAGGTAAGGGAGCTCAGGTTACTTAACACTCGCAGCACCACAGGTTTGGGCTTTCATGATTCAAAAGAGCTTTTTGATGAGCACCGGTACAGTCTAACAAAGGTGGAAGTCTACTCAAGGACTGTAATATACAGAGCAGAGCAAAGGAAAGCGCTCTCTATAGGCTGTAGCACTCACCTCTCTCAACATTTTCATCGCTGGCACTACTAGAGCTCTCCCAGGGCATCCTCTTAACCCCATCCTTCAGCTGTCTTATCACTCTCCAAACCCTGAGTGCTCAACATTTCAGGAGCACTGCTCTTTGTTTGTTACAAGCAAGCAAATCAAACATTGAAAACCCAAAGTAAATATGACACTTTTTAGAGGCTTGCTTAAACATAAATGCTGGCCCAGGCCATTTGATGGTCGGGCTTCCTGCTCTGTGCACTGGAGCTGACCGTAATGCCAAAGCAAGCCCAGCAATGGCTGAGATTGCTGATAGTGTGAACGTGATAGGAATTGTCACCAATGCCTTCTCTCGAAACAGTGTGCATGTATGCCCAGTGTTGCTGTTGCTGCAGTGTTGCTCTAACTTCACAGTCAGCCTTTCACAGGCAGAGTTCTCAGCTTTTTTTCCCTCTCATTAACAGAAGCTCATTACTGCCTTATCTTCCTTCAGACACTGGCTGCTCTCTGCATTCTCCTAAATTAATTGCCTGCAAAGTAGATTTATGAAATTGTAAAGTCCACAGATGCTCTCATATTCATGTGGAACACAGTTTTTCTAAACAGATGTTTCTGGTTCCCATAAGAAAAATGGCGTGCATTATGCTATGTTTCTATACAGTTCAATGCTTCTATAATACCCAAACCTCATTCCTTTTGAATGCACTAGCCTCCTTAATTTAAAATGTGTTCACAATTATGTTTGTTTGCACAGAGCCTCAGTCCAGGCCATTTTTCTTAGACGTGACTTAAACAGCCATACAAACATACACCCTGGTAACATGTTCATTGTGTAGGTAATCATTATATACATAGAAATAATAGCCAGGGGCGCCTGGGGAGCTCACCTGGTAGAACGTGTGCCCACATACAGAGATTTACTCCTCGACGCAGCGGCCACAGGTTTGACTCCAACCTGTGGCCCTTTGCTGCATGTCATTCCCCCTCTCTCTCTTTCCAGTTTCATGTCTTCAGCTGTCCTATAAATAAAGGCCAAAAATACCCAAAAAATAATCTTTAAAATAAAGAAAGAAATAATAGCCAGGATCACATCTGCTTTGCAATATATTGTAGTTGCATGTATCGGAGTGTGAGATATCTGCGATTACAATGTCGGTTTAGATAGATGAGGGTATCTCAAACTCCAATTACCTGAGGACCAGTGGCCAGGTTGCTCATTCCTAGTGGGGGCACTTGAACACCCTGTATTCCTGGTGAATGGCAGATTTCTGCGTGTAGATGATGCAGGAAACGGTTGCACTAAAAAAGAATTGTCCACTTTCTCTTTCTGTTCCACGTTCTCTTTAAACTGTCACATCACTTTCTTTCAGGTTTAGAAAGAGCCATTAGGTTGTCAGGTGTGCTGTGAAGAGTCCTGTTGGCCTATGCTTTAGTGCTGATTCACCTATTACTGCAAACCATGTTGACATGTTGACAGGTTGCCGTTTTATGAGTCACTACTCATAGCCAAGAAATACACTGGCACATAATCTCCCCAATAAAAGGATGAATTGTTTTTTTATTTAACAGACAGATATAAGAGTGGTATCAGAATGTGAATAAGGGTTTGTCAACTATTTATTTAAATGCAAATTAAGAGGCAGTTTTCGTTATAACTGGTGCTATAGCTGGAGGAGGAGCCTTACTAGAAAATGTTCTATATTGGGGAAAACCAAAATGAGAAAAAAACAACAACATTCTTCTCTGGCTAGATGTGGCCCCCAGGCTGGTAGTTTGAGATCTCTGGTTTATATGCTCTCAGGCAAGTAGTCTTCACAGGTAAGTGTACTAAAACTGACAAATGCTTCCTTGATTATATCAACGGTCTTGTGTGCACATAATTGTTTAATCTTGCATAACTTACTGTTTTGATAATTAAACAAGCTTTAAAAAAAACATAAAATATAAAAGGTGAAAATGGTGCAAAAAAAGCCACAATATCTTGAGGTGGTTGTGGTTAAGTTAGAATTGTTCAAATCTAGGCACTGTTGGAAAGGGTACAATGTTACAATACACTAGAGATAAGTTTCATCCTTCATCGTGGCCTCACATAGAGATGGTGTCATCCTTCATCGTGGCCTCACATAGAGATGGTGGCTTTCTTTTCAATCATTTTCACCCTGAACACCAATGAATGAAAAGGTCTTTCTATTTTGTTTGTAAAGGCCTTTCATTGGCGCTTTAAACTTAAACTTAACTGCAATATAAATGAAAGTGAACTGAAACGCTGCACCCTGTATTTCCCAGGCTCAGGTTGAGGCAAAAAAGGAACATGAAGGCGCTGTCCATCTGTTAGAGGTGAGCGTCCGGACTCTTGGGGGGGGGGGGAAATTGACTGTGTGTGCTTATGTGGTTGTTGCTGCTGCAGGATAAGAGACTAGTCAGCCCTGGGGCAGACCTGTGTATACCTAGAGCCATTTCCTGCTCTTTGTGACCGCACTACCTGAATTTTTATGCTCTTTGCTTTTTTTAGTTCTCATGTTTTAAGATATGAATCCGGGGGCTAAATATAAACATTTCTTTTTTACAATATTTGACTGATATATTGACTTGTGAGGTACGCATTTAAACTTAACATCAGAGTTGTGTAAATGGCCTTTTTTTCAATAAGGTAAATACATTGTAAAGAACAAAATGTCACAGACTTTTAATTATAAAATCCATTAAAAAAAAGCCATTATCTCTTACTATTAGCATTGTAATGAGGTGATGCGTATGTGCGGGTGTCAGAGCAGACCATAAGTGTGAGTGTTGTGCTTTCAAGATGCGTATGAGTGATCACATGTGTAATTGTGCTTTATTTCTTTCCTACATCTCTTTTTACTGAATGGGTGTTTGTTTATGCTTATACAGAACCACTTGGACAGCATGCAGGTATTTCAGAATTGTTTTTATTTATTTACTTGACACTTTTTACCTTTCCCAGTATAGTCAATACGGGTATACAGTACCCCCTATGTTTACTTTGGCCCAGGAGGCATGGTGATGTAACACCACATTACAAACAAAATTATTCATCACTATCTAAGTTTTGTATTAATGATAAACACGATAAATATACAAGTGGTACTCAAAAGGTAAAAGGTAACATAAAGCATACATCAGTCCAGAACTAATCTGATGTGTGCTCTTTGCTCTTTGGTTTTCAGAAATATTCAGGGCTGCTTCTTTTCTTGGGCTTTACTACCCACTCAGCTCTGTTTCACATTTCCCATCAAAGAGAGCTTTTTGAAAGTCTGGAACATGACTGACAGCATAAACTGGAGGTCTTTCTGACTTGATCATAAAGAAAAATTCAGCGACACTTGCTTAACAATTGATGAAAAGATTCAGAATATGGATCGACTTCAATTAAAGAGGAATGCCTGGGGCCTCAGTGACCGACCTCAATCCCACATAATCAAAGCCCATCAACACATTGAGGTGTGCAAATTTAACTTCATAAGACCAAACACGTGTTAAAAAGTGTGTGTTTTAGATGTGAACAAATAAAAAGATCAAACTACAATAAATGAATGCAGAAAATCTATTTTATTGGTAAAATAAATTGCAATAAAAAGTATGGAAGTCTTAATGAATTGCAGATATTTTAGCTTTTCAGTTTGTTATCTACATAATATTACTCATTACGTCTATATATTGATGCATACAGTATATATTAGAGCTTTCTGAGTTTATAAGACTGTATTGTTATCAAAGGATCACCTTGCCAAACAGTGGTACATGTCATCCTTTTTTTGTTGTAGCATTGCATGTTATTTAGCATGTGTTTTACAAACTGTACTTGCCATACAGCTGAGAACTGTATGATGTTATTAACTAATACCTCTTAATTTACTTATTCTAGTTCACAAATGCAGGAATTCCTTTGGTGTCTGTGTGCTAACAGCATGTTATATCTAGAAAAAATCTGTGTGCATGAAATGGACAGAATAGCATAGAGTATTAGCAGGGGGCGTTGCTGTGTTTTGGGCAGTGCTAAACTAAATTCCATGGTAGCTTCAGTGTCCTCCAGAGCATCTGCGGTTCAGATTGTGGCAGTTTCAGGTTGAGAAGGGAGTTGAGAAATAGTGCTCTAGCACCTGGAATTTCTATTATACCTGCCCAAACAATTATGTTCAGTTTCCCAGTGTTAGTTTGTGCAATAGGTTTCCTGCTTACAGCTGGTGTTATTTTATACATTTGTTTTTGTTACCAAATCCTATGAAACAACCACTACCAACAATATTTTCAAACTTCCCCCAAGTCCATTAATCCCCAATGTACATCTTTCCAAACAGATATTCTGTATTGTCACAAATACATATTTCCATTTGTTAAAAAAACAAACAAAAAAGAATTCCCCAGTTTGGCATGTTAGTCTTTAGTCTTACAGAAGTAAATAATGTATTTGCTGGGGACTATTTTCAGCTGCAGATTAATACACATTTGTTGCTTTGCTGAGTATTTACAGCAGCAGGATACTGTACAGTATTTGTGGGATTGACTTAAACCACAATGCCCATGTTCATCATAATGGAGGAACATGTTACCCAGTGCAACAGTGTGGCTCATTGGTGTGATTTTAATAGCTTTTGGACAACAATGGAGCTCTACGGCACAGAGGAATAAGATATATCAGGCTTTGGCTCCACAGACAATATTTGTTAGTAGGACAAACATATTGTTGGTTTTGGTCTTTTCAAGGGATTAATTGACAATAAGAAAAATGTAGAATATCATCAGCCTCCTCCTCTATGCCACTCTGCAGTTTGGGGATGCATACTGCCTAGACGCAAGTTTTTTCATTTTCAGTATTATTAGCATTAACTTTAGTTGTGCATGCGATTTGTACGTATACTGTCTTCAAGTCATTGTGACATGTTTTTTCTCCGCAATGGCCAATCCACATGTTATAAGTCCTAAAGTAAATCTTATTCCATGTTTTATTTGTGTGTAGACAGTAGACGTATAGCATCGTATACGTGCCTACTGTACTGTGTGTACAGTACTCTAGTATTTCTGTGTGCAGAATGTTCCGTCCTGCATCCTGTGGTTTCCTTATTTTGTCTTCTGCTGTTTTCCTTTGTTTCCCATCCTTTCTCTCCCTGCCCCTGTCTGTCTGTCTGTCCTTCTGTCTGTCTGTCTGTCTGTCTCTCTCTCTCTCTCTCTCTCTCTCTCTCTCTCTCTCTCTCTCTCTCTCTCTGTCTGTCTCTCACTCCTCTCTTGATGACTCTCCTCCCTCAACACCATCAGGCCAAAGTCCGCGAGCTGGAGGAAAAATGTCGGTCTCAGAGTGAGCAGTTCAACCTCCTGTCAAAAGAGCTGGAGAAGTTCCGGCTCCAGGCTGGGAAGTTTGATATCCTCAGCACTGAACCCCTAACTCTATGTGAATCTCCTGGGTCGCCCAACAAATCCCTCTCACAGCTCCTTAATGGACTGGCTGCCCCCATAGGAAAAGGTAGGATCTTATCCGTATCTCTTGTTTTCTTTAACTCAGATATGTCTCATTGCTCATATATCAGTATATAAGTATTTTTAGCAAAATAAATAGTAATTTAGATTTTTTTGTCATATTTCCAAGGGGCTGACATCTCATTTGGGATAATACATTATAAATGTATTAACTAAATATGTATTGATATTAATTTTATGGGATATTTGCTTATATTTACAATAAATAATAAAAAAAACATTAATTTTGCTTGATGTAGCCCACTCTTATTAAAGCGCTGTGCAATTGAATAAATGCATCATTTCCGTCACGTGAGAGCTGCTGGCAGTAACTGCACACTGAACATATTGGAAGAGGAGTCAGTTACTTCATAATGGAAAGAATTGCAGCTGAAATTAGAAGTCCGTGAGGCTTCTGACTTAATCCGCAGTAAACACAAACTGTTTATGAAATAATCAATCGCAGTGAGAAATAGCCTCTAGCTGGCAAAACCTGTTCTCTGTTTGTTTTCGACTTGTTTTTGTTAATTCCCAAATGCTTCACTAATTACAGTAGTATCCTTCAGCTCTTGCTATCAAGTTTAATTTATTAAATATCTTTACAATTTTTTTTACAAAAGAGTACAGTACTGTGAGATATCGACCTAAATGACACCTGCTCAAAAACATGTATTTAAATTGCAGTACCTTCAAAAGGAGAGTTAGTAGATAATCACGTGTTAGTGCAGGTTGATGCCTAATATATGTAAACGACATACAATCAGCCGTAGGGCTGTCCTCAACTAAAGACATTCTCAGTCGACTAACACTCATATGATTTTGTCGACTGATGTATTAGTTGATTTAATCTGTAAAACTGACTTTCTCCAAAGAATCATGCAAAAGCACCACTTTTAATGTTGTGTTTACCAGAGATGTGCTCATACGTTTCTTGGAAATAAGTCATTCAGCATGAAAAATGTAATGAAATTTTAGATGACTAAAACCAAAAATTTGTGGACTAATTGACTTAAAAGGGGCAGCCCTAATCAGCTGGTTATTAAGTATGGGTACTATTACTGGTATTTGTACTGTATAGCCTCGTGTTTACATAATGTCAATTACCGTTACACAATGTTAAAATGTTGAGATACGGTTTATTTTTTCTGCATCGCTCTCTATTTTGGTCACACGTTTGTTTTAAGTTCTGTTACATTGTGATGTGAAGATCTGGTGAGAGAGAAGTTCTGTTTGTTCCACAGGCAATGAGGCTCCAACAAGCAGATCTTTGATATCTGAGTTCATTCGACCACTCCAGATCAGTGGAGACAAGCCTGAGCTCCTCTCTGTCAAGCCAACATTCCTCACTCGCGGCCGAGTCAGCAGCCCAGCACGGGCTTCCCACTCTGAGGTATCTGACAGTGTCTGTTTGTGGCCCATATGGCTTTTGCTTTATTGCACATTTCTCCATTTTCACTTTGCAATGACATCTATAGAAAAGAAATGTGTCTAACAAACTTCAAACTGAACATCCAAAACCACAATGTGGGCTGCAATAGAAAAGAATCCCCTACAACTTTTTAGTTTAGCCCTGTTTACCTAAATGAAATCCTGTTGTAAACAATAGAAATATTTATATCATGTGCTTTTTGTTTACTTTTTTGTAAGACTTTCTGCAAATTCCAGAGCACAGACACCGGGATTTACAGATCCAGCATACCTCAGTATCTCTGAACGTCTTGGCATTTTTATACTAAACTCGCTTTGTTGCAAAATCCTTTTGACTTACCAAGCTTGAACGCTTGCCACTCTGGTTTTCTGAATATGAGGTGAAAGGTGAAAACACAGAGAAGGAGAATTTGATGTTGAAAATAGGGTTATTTGTGAGTTTTTTTTTCTTCGTGTTTTCTAGATGGACAAAGAGCTCAGCTCAACTACCAGGTCCAAACTGAGGTTTACGGGGAAGGTTCGTCTGTGTATTGCTCGGTACAGGTTCGTACACACAACTACTTATTCACCTACTACTACTTCACAGTATTCCTTCTTTCATTTGAAACACTAAACACTGACAACAAATACAACCTCCTCCTGGATTTTGTAATCAGGTCAGTGCAGGATGAGACTCTTTACTGTTTCCAACAAGTTCTTAACCCTCCTTGTCTTCGGGTCAAATCTGTATCAGAACATTTGGGTTTTCTTCCACCCAAATTGCCAAAAAATAATAATGTGGATGGTTCCTTACAACCATGCACAAGTAAAATAAATGATCAGTTCACTACTCTCATTGAATTTGGGTGTTTTATTCAATTTTATAACATTTGAAGAAAAAGATAAAAGAACGTTAAAAAGTGACAAAGAAAGTCATCTGAAGAAAATCTTCAGGAAATGCCAAAAAAGGGCAGAAAAAAGCAACAGAAAAGTTAGGGGAAAAGCAACAAAAGTGTTGAAAAAGACACATGGTCTTATAACTATCAAAATATTTTGAGTGGTTTCAGTGCATTTTCAGAGTAAGTGTTAACAGGAGCTTTGTGCTAACATAACACAAACCCCCCCCGAACACGTAACCATCCTAAGAGAGGGTGATAATTAACAAGAAAAGGTGGCCAAAGAAGGCAGTAGCTCAGTCCGTAGGGAGTTGGGTTGGAACCAGAGGGTCGCTGGTTCAAGTCCCCGTAAGGACCGAAGTACACAGGTGGACTGGTAGCTGGAGAGATGACCCCCCCCTCCCCCACCTCCCCAAACAGCTCAGAGCGCCTGTTAAGCAGTCGCAACCCCCTCACTCTGACATCTCTCCATTAGTGCATGTGTGTGTGTATTTCAGGCCTGTGTGTAGTGTGTATTAACAACATAGTGTAAATTGTAATTTTCCCCATTGGGGATCAATAAAGACTCTAAAATAAAAATGTAATTAAATTAAATTACAGTCAACTGAACTGGCTGCTCAGTGTGGACAAGTCATGGACACATCTTGCTAAGCTTATTAGCTTTCTCCAACAGAGCTTTAGGCTGTGGTCTTAAAGATGATTCAGTGTTTCTATCTGTAAGGAACATTACCTGTCAGCACAAAAAAATAATTGGAATCCTCAGAGCACAAATATATGAAACAGGGCCTGAGCTTTCAACCCACACTGTCCTCAGCTCTCTCCTATTTGTAAAAAAACAACAACAAAAACCTGAATAAATAGATAAAAAAATAGAAACAAACTTTATGTTTTCAAAGCAGCATTCAGCAGATACTTTTCCCTTGACATACATATTACAGAATTGTAGCATTTGACATAAAAGAACCCTGATGTAGAGTAATTGTAAAAAGAAATACGTGTAAAATATAACACTTCTGCAGTTGAATTGTTTGTTCATGTTTTTCTGCGGTAGTTACAATCCTTATGACGGGCCTAATGAGCATCCTGAGGCAGAGCTCCCCCTGGTGGCAGGGAAGTACCTCTACGTTTACGGGACGATGGATGAGGATGGCTTTTACGAAGGTCTGACCTGCCTTGATAGTGTTTCATCTTTTATTTAAATAGCTCCACAGTACCAACTATCTACTATTTTGTTTTGTCAGGAGAGCTGCTAGATGGACAGCGGGGACTCGTCCCATCCAATTTTGTGGAATTTGTCCAAGATGCGGAGACAACCTCTGCCCAACACAGGGACACAGTGGCTAAAGAACCTGGCTACCTCAACCACAGTAGCCTGGGGCCTCAGAGACTGAAATTCGGCACAGGAACGGGAACGAGCATAAGCAGCCTGCTGTCGGACAGTAAACTAGACTGTCTAAGCACCAGCAGCTTGGGCATGGACCTCCTGGGCTCCTCCAGCAACGGGACAGGAACCTTGGATGTCAGCACTGACGAGGTCGGTGAAGACATTGTGCCTTATCCTCGCCGCATCAACCTGATTAAACAACTGGCCAAGAGTGTGATTATTGGCTGGGATCCTCCCGTGGTGCCACCGGGCTGGGGCTCCATCAGTGGCTACAATGTCTTGGTGGATAAGGAGGTGTGCATGAGTGTCCCCTACGGGGGCAGGACAAAGTCTCTTCTTGAAAAGCTCAATCTGGCCACCAACACCTACCGCATCTCAGTGCAGAGCATCACCGACCGCGGCCCGTCGGACGAGCTCCGGTGCACTCTGCTCGTGGGAAAGGATGTGGTGGTGGCACCTTACTACCTGCGGGTGGACAGCATCACGCAGGTCTCTGCTGAGCTCTCTTGGATGTCCAGCAACAGCAACTACAGTCACACCATCTTCCTCAATGGTGCAGAGTACGACATGGTCAAGGCGGGGGGCTATAAGTACAAGTTCTTCAACCTGAAGTCCATGACAGTTTACAAGGTGAAGGTTGTGGCGCAGCCGCATCAGGTGCCTTGGCAGCTTCCGATGGGTCAAAGGGACAAGAGGGAAATCTCTGTGGAGTTCTGCACTCAGCCTGCAGGTCAGCCTCCAAAACATTACTCACGTTAGCACTTTTACCTGTCCTGTAAACAGGGACGTTTTTCTATGCAGCGTATTGTTGTATAGTTCAAGTCTAGACCTACTGGGATATTTTTAGCCGCGCTAGCATGCTTTGGTCCAGTCTGAAATTGGTAAAGATACCAGAGAATGTATCCTTATGACTCTAGGAGTCCCCTGACTTTTTCTTGTTTTACGTTTCTTTCTCGACACAGATTTGTGGTTTATTGTGAATTATATGAACAACTAATAGATGGATTGCCGTGAAATTTGGTGCAGATATTCATAGCCCCCTCAGGATAAATTCTAATAATTTGTGGTCTCGTGATCCCCTGACTTTTAACCATCGTGAACATGATTATACCTGCTTAAACATCATCATTTTAGCATGTTGACATTGTCATTTAGCTCAAAGTATGAAGTATATGAAGTATAGCCTCACAGAGTCTTAAGTCTGGCTCTTTGTTTTGTTATACTGCCAAAATTGATTTAAGTTGTGCTAAAATGTAACCTAAACTTGCATTATCTGATTTTCTGGCCACTTGGATGCAGTACAAACGTGTTGAGGTAAACTGTTTAGCAAATCGTTGGTTATGTACCCATCCAGCATTTTGGATGCATGTTTTTGGCCACTTTGCAAATGCTAGTCCAACATTCCTTTTTAGCTCCTTTTGTCTCTTTTAATAACTGAGAAAAATATCTGGCTCTTTAGCAGCAAAATCCCCTCTATGTTTATGTACTATAGTGCTTGGAAGGTAATGTACAGTGGGTTTATCAGAGCTTTTTCATTGAAAAAAAGATGCAGATTGTGGCTGGAAAAAATGTTGACGAGAGTGCTCGGACTGTTTCTTTGCAAATGCAGTCAGTTTGTACGTTTTGTGTAAAAGGTGATGATAAAGAGGTAACATTGCTCTCCTGCCGCCACCCCCCCAATCTGATTGCTGTTCTTGTAGTCTAATATTGTGTTAGACTAAAGTCATCTGATATTTCACAATGAAAGCCATCTGATAATATACATCCAACACAGCCATCTATTTATTTACTCTGCCACACGCTTCAAGCCCATTTACAAACATTTACGAACCTGACAAACATCTTAGCCATTTTCATTTTTTCCCAGCCACTTTTAGATTGCCCTCAAGGATTTGTGTGTGTACTGCTGCGAGAAGGCACACGCATGGTAGAAAAGAAAAAAGAAAAAGAAGAAAAGTGCAATGAGAAAACATCATAGGAGCATTTGCTGAATGGAGCTAAAACACTGGAAACAGTGTCTCTCGGAGCCAAATTAGCGTAAATAGTGAGCGTAGATCTCTGGGATTTCTTCTCCCATGAGACCCGGTGATGCTTTGCTGTTGCCAGCACTTAACTTGGGTCTCAGAGCCTGACTGTGTAGCTACGGGAAGTCTTTTAATGTGAGAATATAATAAAAGTGATTGTCTCCACAGCCAGCTACATTTATGACACATGCTTTGTGCGCGTGTGTGTGTGTGTGTGTGTGTGTGTGTGTGTGTGTGTGTGTGTGTGTGTGTGTGTGTGTGTGTGTGTGTGTGTGTGTGTGTGTGTGTGTGTGTGTGTGTGTGTGTGTGTGTGTGTAAATCTATAGGTAGGGTGTAGTTAGCAAATTGTTGATGCAGATAAAATATGGTTCAGACATGTCATATTGTTGCTTTTTATATGAGTGCTGCGAATGTTATATATTTTTTTTTAAACCCTCGTTGTTGAGGTACCGGGATAATGGAAGTCGCTCAGAACATTAGAGGCAAACGGGACATAACAGAGAGAGAGTATGAAGTCAAGTAATGAGTAGAAAAAAGGCTGAAAGGGAGTGAATAAAGGGAGGACACAGAGGTCGTGAGGGAGGAAGAGAGGGCAGGACAGGGAGAGAGTGAGGCTGAAGTTTGATGTGACATTTTCTGTTGGCGTGCTGAGAGTTCATTAAATGATCTATCTATTGAACATGTTAATTAGAGGCGTCTGAAATAGTGTCAGTGTCTGTGGCAGACAACTGCCTGTTGTCAATAGGGAGGACAGTGTCTGGCGGCACTATTAGGCTTTCGCACTCGGCATGTGTTCTTCAAACAAGTGACTTTGTTACTTGTTAGCGATACAACTTTCTTTTTTTTTATATATATATTTGTCACACGGAGCAGCCGCCAATTCCCTGCCTGGAAATCAGTGACCTGCTCTTTGTGTCCGGTATTAATGAAAGTGGCTCCACTGAAATATTCATTGATGCACTCGTTTCACTTCTCAGAGGAGCTTGTTGTTTAATGACGCGCCGTAGTTTAAAAAACGACAAGGAGAATTGAAATCTCCAAACAGCCACTGCTGCTGTTCCGAGACTGTGTGCGCTGTCTGCCGACAGTCGGCGTAGAAATGTGATTACGGTTGCGTTGATGGAGATTCTCGGACACACAAACCGCTGACCGCGTCTGCTCCCTCTCTCTCACTGTGGGACTGCAGGGGAGCAGCAGCACCGCACAGATGGGTATGTTGTTTAGTATGCAGGCAGCACTGACAGATTGTGGAAATAGCAAACTGTTTTTTATTTTTTTTTATTTTATTTTTTATGCTCCACAGAATAATGTCAGCGAGAATCTGGCAACAGGATATTGCTGTACATAACACTGATGGCCGCATGTTGGCAAACTTGGCTTTTTCAACCGACGCCTGCGCCCGATACGAATATGAATGAATCTCGGAATACACACCATGAACCCGAACGGAGATGAGCATAAATATAACAAAATCATCCTACAAATTACAATATTTGAATATAAATGCTTCATTCAGCTGTCACTGGCTCAGTGTATCCCAGCACATACCAGCTGTTCATTTCAGTGAAATTGAAAATGCTTTTAGAATAATTTAGGAATTTAGTATACATTACGTTTTGAATACAATTTTTGGTAATACCACAACTTTAGGCAGTCTACAGTACTTTAGATGTGAGACATATAATACCGTTCACCTAGAATGAGAATGGCTTTATTTCACACCGCTGTGAAGTGGTTATTGAATAGAATTGTGGAAAGTCCATAGTACCGAGGTCAGCACATTATGTTTTGATCAAATAGGCACAAATGGTTCAGCCAATGTTGAGACATCTTTTTTTCTCTCCTTATCCAGTGTGTGTGTTGTGCTCCTCAGGGCCCCCTCTCCCTCCCCAGGAGGTGCAGGTCCAGTGTGGTCAGACGCCGGGGGTCCTGCAGGTCAGATGGAAGCCGCCGCCTCTGACGTCTTCAGGAACCTCCAACGGTGCCAGTGTGATTGGTTATGCCGTGTGCACAAAGGGACAAAAGGTACCAAATGTCAGAACAAGTGTTATAATACAGTACTTAGAAAAAGGTTACCTTTGCCTTCCTCAACTGTGACTTTTATGAGTAGTGCTTTATTGCCATCTCCTGGAGAAATTATATAATGCTGAAATAACCAGCCCCGAGGGACAAGCATCGCAGGCTCCATGGTGCCGCGTCAGAATCACATTCCTTTTCCAGAAGGAGCTGTTGTGTTTGGTGTGTGTGTGTGTGGGCTTGTTTAACTATATTTGTGGGGTCCAAAAACCGGGAGTCCAGTATAATTGCGGGGTCCCGACAGCTTTGTGAGGCCAAAATGCTGAACCCCACAAGTTTAAAGGGCTGTTTGAGGGTTAAGACTTGGTTTTAGGATCAGGGATAGAATTAGGTAATGGTAAGGGTGAGGGTAAGGGTTAAGGTTAGGCATTTAGTTGTGATGGTTAAGGTTAGGGTAAGGGGCTAGGGAATGCATTATGTCCCCACAAAGATAGTGCCACAAAACTGTGTGTGTGTGTGTGTGTGTGTGTGTGTGTGTGTGTGTGTGTGTGTGTGTGTGTGTGCTTGCGTGCGTGCGTGTGTATGTGTGTTTGTAAATGTGTCTACTGTATCAACCATAGTAGTGTCCAGTAGTGATATTTTCTTTGAAATATCAGCCAACAGATACAAGAGCTAGAAATGCATGCAGTTTGTATGATGTTTGGGGTTACAGAGTGAATTCTTTTGTATGCTGTCGTTCTGAATTGCCCTTTGGTAAGGACTCTCTGGTTCCTTTGTGAATACAGATAGCAGAGGTATTATACCCCACAGCAGACTATACGACTGTGGAGTTAAACAGGATCCAGTGTCTGGAGGCCAGGGAACTCATTGTAAGGACGTTATCAACACAAGGAGAGTCCCAGGACTCGCCCGTGGCCGTCATCCCGCACAATCTCTTGGGCTCGCCACGCCTCTCCCACCGAACCATTGCACCGTCCCACACCATGGCGCTCCCGCAGTCCCATCCGGCACACTCACAAACCCATCCTCCTTATCCGTCGACGTACCCCCTGAATCATCCTCAGCCCCAGGTGCAGCCTCTGCCTCGAACCCAGCCCCACACGCTGCCCCACGCACAGCCGCACTCGCAGCCCGTCTGCCAACCCCCTTCTCATCCCCAGCCTCATTTCCAGTGCCACCCCATGCCCAAGTCCAAACCGTTAGTAAGTGCCAGAGAGCCCGAAACCAAAGAGCATGAGGTGGGATTGCGGACAGCCCAGCCCTGGGAGCGATCCCCCTCGCCGCTGCCTCCCATGCGTGGACCCAACCTGGAGCCGCCGCACTTCCAGCCACGGCGATCGCCCTCTCCTCAGAGGATCCTGCCACAGCCTCAGGGAGTCCCCATCCCCAACACCATCGCCAAGGCCATGGCCAGGGAAGCTGCCCAGAGAGTGTTTGCCGAGGGCAACCAGGTGTGTGGGGATTTCATTCTATCAATTATATTATAACAAACATGATGGAATCTAGCATAGAGCCTGGAAATCAAATTTGTCATGATGCGAATGGTAATAACTGTCCGGATGATAAGATGATTTCACTTGTAAAAACCATTAACAAACAAGTATTGGCTTCTTTTTTTTTTTTTTTTTTACGTTTAGATCTCTTTTCTGTCTAAATGTCTAAAGTTGCAAGGAAACTCCCACACACTGTCTAACTTGCAAAGATAAATTTAATGTCAACGTTTCGGTACTAGATCTTCATCAGGCAAAAAGCCAATACCGAAACGTTGCCACTAAATTTATCTTTGCAAGTTAGACAGTCTGCGGCAATTTGTTGCAACTTTTGACCTACTCATCCCTCTCCTACCGCCATGTCTCATGACGTAGATGTTCAAAGTATTTTCCTGTTCAATCTAAATGTCTAACATGTTTCCTCTTCATCAGGTTGAGAAAAGGAACATCTTTAGTGAGCGAGGTAACGCCTTGCATCCTCTCAACTCTGACGAGGAGGAGGATGGCTACGACTCTCCTCATTCGAGGAGAAGAGGAGCCTCGGTGGATGAATTCCTCAGAGGCTCAGAGTTGGGCAGACAGGTACTTTACAGACTATTAGTGAATGCAATCACTTGTTTCTGGGAAGAATGTGGAATCGGTAGCTATATGTAGGCAAAATCAAGTCCCATCATATTAAAATGAAGCCCCTTGTAATGATGTCTGCATCTCTGTTGCATCAAAATGATATTTTTTAGAATCTTGCATACATCATTTCTTTTCAAATAAATACTTTTAAGGGAAGGAGGAAAATTCGTTACCAAGCGTTAACTAATCCAGTTTACTTTGGCAACACATTTGCAGAATTTTAGCTATACGAGAGTTTTCACCAACACACACAACACTTTGTGAACACTGCATACTGGCTTTCTGCAGGTTGGCCAGCCGATTTGGAGTTTATAGCTGCTTCTGCACTTGTATTGAGTTGTCCGAGTCTTTAGGTGCCAGCATTTGGTGCTAATCAGACAGTGCTGTGGTATTCTGAGTCTCTGTAGAGTGTAGACACTTTCCTTTCGTCTCTTTGGTAATGGTGAGTATTGCCACATAATCCAGCACCCTAGATGTCACCAATATATGAAGATAAGAATTTAAAATGTGTTGATCTCTACCCAGTATGCTCCCTTTCAACGTTTCTCTCTCTTTGTTTTCCCTTAGCACCATCATCCCCACTACAGCCACAGTGAGGAGTACCACACGGAGAGTAGCCGGGGTTCGGACCTGTCCGACATAATGGAGGAAGATGAGGAAGATCTTTACTCTGAGATGCAACTGGAGGAGGGCCGTAGGCGCAGTATCAACTCTCACAACACTCTTAAGGTACATACTGCACACCTTTCGGTCTGTAGTGGCCAGGGGGAGGACAGAGGACGGTGGGGAAGACAGGGGCTTATGGAGGGAGGGAGGGTCTTGCCACCTGTAGAGGTACCTGTTCTCTCTCCCAGGCTCTACAACCAGGCCCGTCGTGGCTTTGCCTGGCTGAGCTCCCCTGCCTTGTGTTAGCTGAGTCAGCCTCCCCACCCCAGCCTGCTCCAACCCCCCCACCCACACCCCTCCAGCACTGCTGTAGTCATTCAGGGCTGATCTAATGGGAATGGCTGTGTATACATTACTGTACCGCATGCTAAAGGTGGGGGGGGAGGCAGTAAACAAAAAAACGCAAGGTTTTGTTATGGTTTGCATTGCATTTTGATGCTCTTTATACCGCACCAAAGGAGTGTTACAAGCGTTAAAGTCGAATGTGATATTGAAGTGCACATTTTAATATACTGTACTGTATCAAAGGATCATCAAGTGCATATGGGAATCTCATTTAAGTGAGTACTTAAATGGAAATATTCACCTTTGTTCATGTCTGTCATGTCCTAAGGTTTAATTTCTCTATTGTGTATGTAAATGTTAACATTGTCGGTACATGATCCTGTCTTCATTTGGTCTGTCAGTGGGGATGTGTGGGCATGTGTGGATGAAAAGGCAATCTGCCATCATGATATATATATATATATATATATATAAAAACGTATCACGTTATGAGAGTGAGGGGTAAACATTAGTTGCTGATTGGTCCTCTGTATTAAAGTAGACTTGCTACCAGAAGTCAGTACAAAATCATTTGGTTAGGTTATCCCTGTTTTTATCCAGTTAAATGTGTACAGTTAATGAGGGGTAGTCATTACCCACTGCGCAATGTGACGTCGAAGGGACGTCTTTTCCATGTAATTTTTGGACGTCCAATTTCGGTCCACTGAAGGGGTTGTTTTGTAACGCCAGGCGACGTCTTTTTTCGACGTCTACCGCACGTCTAATGTTGACGTCCGGGGGACCTCCGTGTAAGGGATATTTATAGTCCAAATGTGGTCGTTTGTGGATGTCTTTTCAACGTCAAATTTAGACTAATTTTAGACGTTTTTATACTACTTTTATAACTGTAGTCCCATGTTTCAAGAGGATGGAGGACATGTTTTCTGTACCATGTGATCATTTTCCTGTGTAGCTACAGGAAAATTAACTGGCACAGAACACGTCCTCCACTCTCTGGAAACATGAGACTACAGTTATACACATACAAATAAATCCCAATTTATTACTTTATTTTTTATTCAAAAATAAATTGTCCTAAATGGCATCAGAAGGGCACCAGACATATCAAGCACAATGTACAATTTATAAAGCGCTTTTGAGGGTACTCAAAGACAATTTATACAAGTTCAAATTATCATAGAAAATAACACACTATAACACATTAAAAGCTATTCTGAAAATAAAAAAACTTTTGATCATGTAGGTAGATTTTGAGATAATTAGCCTACTATTGGTCTATACTAAGCGCGAATGTACAAAAATACTATTAAAAGCTTAAACCAGTGTTTTTTAAAGTCTGAAACTGTGTGCTTCCTCTCAATCAAAGAGCTGGGGCACATTCAATGTCAAAACAGCACGTTTCCTGGGAACGGTGTGCAACGGCTTGAGTTATGTTTTCTCTCATTTGGTGGGTGTGTCTCAATTATTGGTTGTGTTCTAGGTGATACCCAATCAGTAGAGATGTGTCTGTAAACCTGTGCACCCAGTTTCAGTTTAAAAAAAACATCACTTGCTTTGCCTTTCTCAATTTTTGGATACCTATGGGATAAGGATAATGTTATTTAAACCTAAAGACACTTTTGAGCAAAGAATAACATTTATTTATTAAGAAAAGTCATTATTTTTCTCAATCTGTAGGAGTCGTTGAAATATACAGCATTTCTCTCTTTTGACTAAGCTGTGTATCCCTGCTTCACAACAGCAGTCTGTACATGTTGGAGAACAAAAACTGATTGTCACACTAATACTACTGAACAAATTCAAGTACTGCTTATCATATTGTCCACTGTCCATCATAATGTCAATTATTTCAGTAAAAAAAAAAAAAAAGGCTGTCTCTGCTACAGCCTCTACTCCAGTCTGTTGCCAGTCAGGGAAGTCCTTGATGGCCCTCTCGTTGTCGGACTCAGGAAAGTAGGATTCCTCGGTGCTGCTGCTACTGCTGCTGCTGCTGCTGCTGCAAGAACAAAAGATTTGGGTTATGTGCGTTAATTTGAAGAAGTATGTTTTAATGTATGGACGTTTTTTTCAGTTTTTTTTTCCCCGTCTCCCATTGTTTTTAAGAAGTGGTTGAGTAATAATTGTAACATAAGGCTGGGGTAATAATAGTCTTTTTTTTAAGATGTGAATAGAAGACCGGTTTTAAGGTTTAATGGTAATCACAATTATTTAAAAAAAAAGCATTTACTTTTCATACCAAAGGTGTCATTTTATGCTGCCCTCTCTTTACTTACTTACTTACTTACTTACTTACTACTACTATTTCCTTCTCTTTACTTCCTACTCCCATTTTCAATTAAGATTTTTGTAAACTTACCTCAGATTATTCAGAAAAGTAATGACTGGGAATAGGCAGCTTTCCACATTTCCCCGTTGAATATCTTGGTCATCATGGCAATTGAGAGATCTGAAAAATAGAAACATTAAAATAAGATAAGATCCTTAAATTAGTCCCACAGTTGGGATATTTTCAGTGATACTGCACCAAATGGAACATGCAATAAAGATAATGATAGAGGAAGTCTAGGAACCCTTGATCACACAGGGAATGGAAAAATAAAGCAACAAATAGGCCTAAGAATCATGAGTGGCACTGCAACTGCCCCAAATTCTAAATAGAGTTTGATTACAGGTGTGTAATTTGCATCATGCACCAAACTAATTAGGCAATAACATACCTGACTCTTTTTACTTGTTGATCAGGCTTATACACACACAAATAGTCTTGTGGTATGATGTCCTTCATCTCTGCATTGCCTTCTCTCACAACTCCTGGCCACGTTTTCTGATCTTCCACTATACATCATACCAACATAAAAACAGACACACTATGTGAAAACTACTATCAAAAAAATGCTGCTCGTTGTAAGGATGCAGCATTTTTAGTATTGTAAACTATTGTTTTGCAATAAACACAGTGTATTCCTGACATTTAGTAGAGGATGGTGATGATATTCTTAGCAAGAACCACCTTTTTAATAAGGGATAACTAGTGAAACATGCAAACAACAGTCTACCAAAGTTACCCTTGCTATAAACATGATACGGAAAAGTAAAGTACCAATAAAATGAATTGTGATATTGATAATTATATTGATCTTAAAGTCAAATGTGATTCAATACGTCCATCGAACGTGTTTAGTCCCGGTTAAAGCCGATTATAAACGCTAATATCAGTTTTATGTTAAGTTAGCTAGCTAGCTAGGCTTATGGTCAATTTGACTGTCCGGACAGTAACTACATTAAGCTAACGCTAGCTTGTCAGGTAAATTATTTTTATTTAAGTAATCAAAGTTAGTGATATAGCTAGCAGTAAGAAAATTGTGGTAACAGGTGGCTATGCTCATCGGGGTTTTGAAGGCAAACGTTAGCCAACGAAAACGGGCACCATCTAGCGATAATTACTGATGTTTTATGACCGTCAGCACTCCGAACCCCGTTGTCAAAACCCATTGTTAACCAGATTTAATGCGGAGTGCACAGAAACGAACCACAGTCTTACTAAAATGTCCTAAAACTAACTTTACATTGTGGTAATAAGCAGGGTAAAAATAGAACCTTATCACAATGGGAGTTAAAGTACGAACGTGAGCCTGCCATTAGACGGCCCCTGAACCGCTTCACCTTTTTTAAATATGATTTAGGTAGCTAACGTTAATGGCCTGTGTAACGTTAACGTTATAGTTAGCCACATTAAATTACGGAACAGCCAAATTAACTTACCGCAACAGACATAGCTAGCTAGCTAGCTAGCTAATGTAAACTTTACATTCAGATTCAATCGGATAAGTACATTTAGCGATAGCTAGAGCACGGATATTTTAATTTTAAATGAATGTGAAAAAGGACGGCTAGCGCGATGTTAACCTGATCTAACGGCTCTAAAGTTACTTTAAACCATGACATGGTGTAACTTACTAACACATCTTGTTATTTCTCAGAGCAACACCAACTTCCACATGCGAAAACGTCGAAATATTTGTTAACATTACGTTAAGATGCTTACCATGGGGTTTGACAGCAGCAACAAAGCAGTCTCCATCCTAACCATTAGATAGTAGACTGTGGCAACGTTTGTCCTTTCTTTATGGACTGTGGCGCGAATGGGTTGCTGGGCAGAATTCAGATCCAGACGCTCAATAAACGATGCTTCCAAATGACCCGCGAACAACTGAGGACGTTTTTTTTAATTTTTACAACTGAGGAACTTGTAGCCTAACACCGACATGCTGCGATGTAGATATATATATCGCTAGATTTCCATCAAAATATGATGTCCAGACGATGCTTCAAAATGACTCGCGATCCGTTGCAGATGAAGCAATAATTTGCAGTGTGCTGCTTACTATACTGTCTATGGGTTCATCCATATATATATATGTATATATATATATATATATATATATATATATATATATGTATATGGGTTAATCCATATGTCAATGTGTTAATCATGCAAATTTCCTTCACCTGTCATGGACGTCCAAATGACGTCGAAAAAATTACCCAGTTCAAAGATCAAATGTTGAACGTCAATATGACGTTCAAGTTGGGTCACGGTTGGACGTCCAAATAGTGGACCTAGTTTGGACGTCGAATAGATGTCCAGAATTGGTCATGGACTGACGGACCCAATATAGACATGATCTGCATGTCTATCCGACGTCCAATGTTTAATGGGTAGTGTATTGCCTGTTTTAATACACCAATGCTGCATCTCCTTTTTGTCATCGCCATCTATTTGTAAATCACTGATGCACATTAAACACCCCTCCCCCCACCTTTATATTTCTGTAAACACATTATTATTTTAAAATATTTGCAGTAATGACCTAATCATTTGATATAGATACCGTTAAGGTAATAGTTGAAGATGAATTGTCAAATTTGCTTCTGCTGTTGTTTTCTGTGAGCACATTGACGGACGTTCTGAACATATGTTTCACTACAGTTGATATTCTTGCTACAGAAGTGTCCTCATACAGTATGTGTAAGCCGATTCTTCCACTTCCTCAGCTTCATGTTGTATTTTTATTTTTTCCATTTCATCCACATTGATGTTTTCATTCATCCCTCGCCTGTGGCACTAACTACGCCTGCCACTCACTTTTAGTATTTTTTGTTTGGGTAATTTCCAATTTCTCACAAGTGAAATTCACTTTTTCTACATTTATCCTCCGTGCCCACGCTCGGTTTGAGATTCCCGTTCAGAGCATGCCACTTTCTCCTCACGGAATGAGACTGCATGTCTTACTACATTGCCACAAATAACTAATTCTGTCTTTATTTTGTCTTTCCCCCCCATTTGTTCATTTGTTGTACTGTGTTGTTTCCTGCCTGTTCTAAAACCTCCGAAAAAAAACCAAAAAAACATTTCAACCCTCCTAACAAAAAAAAAAAAAAAAACAAACAAAAAAAAACAAATATCTAAACTGACCCTTTTGAATTGAACTGACTCACTGAACTGTGAAATTGTGGAACTTTGCCTCCTGGTCATAACTGAAGGCTTATTACAAGCGTCAGGACTTAGCCGAGGAAAGGGACTGCTGGGACCTCCAGAGGGAGGTGGTGAAGCAGAGGTCGCTCCGCAGCAAGCGCCTCCACAGCATCCCCGAGGTGGCCGAGGAAGACTCGGACTGCGTGGACAGCATGGGCCAGCGCCTGTGTTTCGAAGAGGGCGGCCGGCCGGGAACGCCGCACGCTCAGCGGAGGATGTACCCCCAGGACGCCCGCGTTCACGACCGTCACGCCCCTGGCAAGAACTCCCGGTACCTGCAGCGTCAGCGCTCCTCCCCTCGCTTCACCGACAGCCGCTACTGCTACAACGCGGACGACCGCGGCTTGGTACGACCCAACCGCCAGAGCACCAAGAGTCCCGACAGCGGCTTAGACTGTGGCAGCGAGGAAGAAGGCTCTCTAGGCCGGGGTTACCGAGGGTACTATACTCACGGTAGCCCCATGCGGGGGCCCGTGCAGGTCATTCACTGTGAAGGCCCGGTAGAAAGGCGGGCGCTGGCTATGGGCCGTAAAAGAACTCTGACCCGCCAGTGCAGCGTAGAGGAGGAGTTCTCTGACATCCCAGGGACTGCAGCCAAGTCGGTACACACAGGCGACTTTAGGAACAGGGAGCACTTTGGGCCCGGTCGGGAGGCCGGTCAGCGAAACTACCCCAGGGAAGGGGCCCTGAGCGAGGGCAGGCTCAACGAGCTGGACAGGGTCTATTACAGCCCCCACAGGGAGGCTAGGGCCCAGTCTTTGGCCAGGCTCAACCGGGACCAGCCGCTGGTGTGTGATTCAGACTTTCTGCTGTACTTTCCATCAGCAAGCTGCAGCCATTCTGTGTTCTTAAATGTTGTCTGTTTTTCTTTATGATTACCCCCCTCCCTCCCTGTTTTTCTTTCTTTCATTTGGCATTTTTTTTTTTCTTTCATTTTATGACAAGTTTATCACATGGTTCATGGTTGGTCTGATTTGATGTTTTATTTTGTGTGAGTTACTTTGCTTGTACTCAGAATGTCCGGTGGATTTTAAAGTAAAGCTTTACAATTACCTAAAGGCCATTTAGCCAAGTTTTGACTTCTCATGTCTTTGAGAGGAAAGGTTCCACTTAAAGGAAAGTCTCATGTGCAGTGCATGGGGACGTGCAGCTCCCGTCTTTTTCTTCCTCTGCCTTCTGTCTGCCGGCTTCTTTTGTTGCTCTCCATGTCTCTCGCCCACTTGAGCTGCAGCCGTATCGCGCCACCTTGTGCTTGGAGCTTTATTTCAGCATCTCCCATCTCTCATCGCTTCACACATAAAATGAGGCCAGATCACGACTTCTGCAGCCTGCGGTGGTGATTCATTTAGCCTCCGACCCATACGCATCATCTCTTGTTGTCTCTTTCACTCGTTTCAGCCCCAAAAAAAAAAAAATGATCTCGTTCATCATCTGTTTTCATAACTCAACTGTTTCGATTCTTGTAATACAAAGCCCCAGGCTGAAGCTGTAATGGCTTTGCTCGTCTAACTACATCTTTATCCGTTCCTCGATCACACTCGCCACTCCGCTGTTACTCTTTGTATTTTCATCCACTCTTTCGCTCTGTTCTTTTCTCATCATTTCTGTCTTTTGTGCTGCCATTTGCTTTCTTTTCTCATCACGGAGCTGACATGCACAGAACAAAACAAACCAAACAAATGGTCTTTAGCTAAACATGTGACTTCCTTCCTTACCCCCCAGTCCATGTTGTTGTGTCGGGGGTTGATTTGATTTACTTGTTTTGATGGTTTGTTGGGTTTCCTTCTTGTTTTTATGGATTTTGTTTGTACTATCATTTTGCCTCCCTAAGGACAAATGGAAGTCACATCATTTGCTCTTATGGTTTTTATGTTGTTTTAACAGGACTGTGGGGTTCTTTTTTTTTTTTAAATGTTTACTTGTCTTCACGAAGCAGGTGGTTCCTTGTTCTAACGGCTCGCCTTTTGTTTTTTACTCTAAAGATCATTGGGAACTCAGCATCACATGGGAGCGCTGATCGCCTGGAGCACTCAGGGAGGAGGCCGGTTCACATCGGCAACCCCCCTCAGCAACGGCCCATCCCATCCATTGGTTAGTGAGGTCACCACACGAGGAGACGTCACCCCCCCCCCCCCCACACCTGCAGGGCCACTGATGTTTGTGCTATTTATACCATGTGTTTCCCTTTCCCATGTGAGCCGAGCTGTACATCTCTCCCATAGAGCTTAAACAACCATGTAGGCCCTTATTCTGTGGGGGTGTTTGCACACCCTGTAGCTGTCCATCCTCACGAGCTGGATTCGCCAAATCTTCACATGCAGTTTTGCAGGAAAGTTATCCCAGATACGCTCCCTATGCCTGTGTTTACTGTGGGTTGATGTTGAAATGTCCGCCCAATTTGACCTGCTCGCAACAGTGCAAGCATTGCTGTTTTACACCCAGTGACTCCAGAGTGAAACCTGTTGCCTTGTACCCCCCCCCCCACCCCCACCCCTCCACCCCTCCACCCCCAACCCCACCTCAGGGCAAACCTCATCATCCTACTGTCTCAGCATGAGTGAATGGGCCATGGGGTAGAGCAGAGTGTGTGTGCGGGGGATCTCTGACCGTAACGTTGTGATTGGTGTCTTCTGTAGAGATCACCATGGACAGTAACAGTGAGGGGAGTGAGGGGAACCTCTCACCCGTCAAGGAGGATGTTTACTATGGCAGTGTAGCTCGGCGAAGGATATGGCGATCTATGTCCTCAGAGGATCAATATGGTATGTGGTGCAGCTGACAATGACAATTCACCCTTGACAAGGCCAGAAAAAGGCCAAGAGTCATTCTTGAACACATGCAGTGATATATGGTGGTCTTTGTTCTGTGCTGGACAGTTAACTGCTTTGTTTAATTTAGCTTAGCTTAGCTGAATAAAGCTGACGGGGGAAAAACAAGACTGGCCACTTTTCCCGTTTTTTGGAGAATGAAAATCCCTTCCCTGTATGTACTCCTACACCTTCAATCCCAAGAAACCCAGACTCACCCCTACTCCTCCCATTCACCCTCCATATCCAGGCTACTCTCCCGCAACTTCGCCCGCCCTCCTCTTCCTTAGCTTCTTTGCCACCTCCTCTTTTCCTTCTCCTCCCGCCTTCTTGAGCAAGTAGCCCATTTGCTTTAATTTTGCATGAGCTGTTTACAACACAGTGAGAAGGAAAGACCGCCTTGATGGTAGCGCTCGGTTGCGCATTCATCAACTCCGCTGCCATCAAAGTCAAACACGTTTTACACCATCGAAGCACATTTGACATCTTTCAAAAAAGAAAAAGAAAAAAAAAAGTCTCATTTCAGTTGCTTAGTTAGTATTAATTGCAATATATCCCTGAGCCATCATTCAGACTTACAATCTGCCATTGAAACATGTAATACGGTGATCCATGAGAAGCATGGGGGACTGATATCAGGTTCATCCCTTCCCCCTCACTGATATCGGCGTTGCCAGGAACTGCCGGGGCATTTGATGTGCTATCTCCCTTGGGAACGTGCCTCCTTTGCCCTTTTTTTTTCTCGCTGCACATTGTTTCCAGATGTGGCCTTAAAGCATGACCGCACACCTGCATTTGATGTAGGAATGTTCTCCTGCTCATGTCTGATGTCGGGAAAGCATGCATGTTGAAAATCAGCCTCTGTGAGATAAGGCAGTGAAACAGCAATGAACAATAGTAGCAGTGTTACTTGTGTCCTCCTGGTGTCATTCAGTTTCCCCCTTGAACCCCAAAACAAGTGCTTGACATGTGCTCCCTGTCTGTGCTGTGTTGTACTGTGCTGTCACTGTGCTATGATGTTTAGAGACTGTCACGCCAGCAAGCAGAGATGTGTGAACGAAGAACCCCGATGTGCTACGATTGCACCGAGCCCTTTTTTTTTTTTTTTTTTATTATTTTTCAAAAGCATCCTTTTGCTTTTAGCGCGTGAACACAACAGGAATATCGTTTCCAAAGTGGAAACAAAAAAAATTCCAAACTAAAAGCATAATTATCGCATTCGATCTCTGGCTCTTTTTTCACACATGCATCTCATCGCCCTCTCCCCTGTCAGCTCTAACAAAGAGACATCTTCTGCTCTCATTGCCTCTACAGCCAGCGTGGCTGTATAAGGCTGGTAGTAGCAGCAGAGGCCTCCTCTATGTTTCAGACGGCTATGGCGGGCGCAGGCACGGGCGGGGACGGCGCTCCCCGGAGTACTTTGAGGAGTCTGAGCCGGAGGAGATGACCCGTGTGTTCGTGGCTCTGTTCGACTACGACCCCATGTCCATGTCGCCCAACCCCGACGCTGCTGATGAGGAGCTGCCATTCAAGGAGGGCCAGATCATCAAGGTGGCGGCTTGATTCTTACACAGATTTACAGATCTGTGTTTCAGAGCATATCATAACATAGCTAAAAAGCAATTTTTTTTGCTTCCCGATACCTGAACTTGCGTATGGGCCGATACCGAGTATGTTTAAACAGCTGTATACTACTATCCCTGTATGGACGTGATATGATTTCTATCTTTGTTGTTCGGTCTGGCTCAGGTTAAAATCTTTGTAAACACGAACAAACAAACAATGAATGCCCAACATGGCATCATGACTTTGCGTAAATATACACGGCACTTTCATGAAGCAAAATGGCGTGTTATTGTACGCATTTTCAGCTATCCACGTGTATGCCTACGCTGTATACAGCTGATGTAAACATACCCACCACGTGGCCTCGCCACGTTGCGTGTTATCGCGAGACCGCGACGTACTATCGCAAGAATTACGTCACACGCCTGTTAAAAAAAAAAAAAAAAAAAAAAAAGTTGGGTTTAGGAAAAGAACACGAGGAAAGGCTTTAGTAACAAAACAGTGACAAAAACACGGAAAATAACGACAAAAACACGCTTAGGAAAACAATAAATGGTTGGGTTTAGGAAAGAAACATTGGGTAAGGCTCATTAAAACTCACCACACGCAGGACGCAAACCCCGGTCTCCCAGGTGAAAGTCGCTATGGCGGAAATTGACTCAAAGTGTAGGTCAATGGCGGCCGATTTGCGTTGATATACACGCAAAAATGCGATTATGCGTCTTGATAACACGCAAAAACGGAATACAAATTGGCGTTTCATACATACGGCAATTCATGAGATCAGTCTGGAAAGCCACAGAACTTTCTTTTACTATCCAGTTTGAAAGGGAACGAAAAAGAACATAATTACTTTAAGTAGATTTTCTTCAGGGCTAAACTACTTGGTATTTGATCGGTGCATGAACTACAGTACTTTCCAATATCGATACCAGCATTTTAGGCAGTTATCGGAGGCTTTTCCGACACCGGTATTGGAATCGGAACATCTCTAACTGAAATGGCGTCTTAGCTAATGCCTTCAGGATTACATGTCAATAGTAGTCATCTTTGCCTATCCTAGTTGCAGGTTTTTTTTATAACATCTGTCCTTTTTTTTTCTGGCTACGTTTCTTCCCGATTCTTTTGTCGTTGCTTCAGGTCTTTGGGAATAAAGACACAGACGGCTTCTACAGGGCGGAGGTCCGAGACCGCGTGGGTCTGATCCCCTGTAACATGGTCTCTGAGATCCAAACGGAGGACGACGACATGATGGACCAGCTCCTCAAACAGGGCTTCCTGCCACTCAACACTCCTGTGGAGAAGTTAGGTGAGACGTCATTTTCCTTCAGGACCAAATCACCTTCTTTTTTTTTTTTTTTTAACGTTGCACCTATACATACAGTACCCTCTGTATGTATCTGACCAACTCAATGCTTTACTAATGCTTTTACTGACACATTTCTCCTTTTCTATGCTCTTCCCACTTAATTATGTTTTTTTTTTCTGCTTTCCTGTAAAGTGAACTGTGACCGTTTCAAAGATGGCCGCTCAATAAACCGCAGGTCCAGAAAGTCCAAGAGAGGTCTGTGTCCAGTGAGCTGCTCTTCTGCTCTCTGCTTCATCTTTACTGCTTTTTTTCCTCCCCCCACTTCTCACCATCCTTATTCATGTGTGAACTGCTTTTAGCTCATGTCCACTATATTTGCCGTCACTAAGCTTTCCTTAACTATGAACATCGGAGTAGTTTACCTTGCAAGCCAGATGATCAGATTGCAAAGTTTGTTGGACTTGCACGGCTATCATGCGTCGTCACCGGTCATCACATCTTTCCGGAAGGTTTTTTTAAAATATTCCCAGTGAGTAATCTTATTGTTGTCTGTTGTTAATTTTCCTATTCACAGAGAGGAACAGGCGGAGTGGCCGCCAACATCCAATGTCCACACGGAGGATGGTGGCTCTGTACGACTATGACCCCCGAGAGAGCTCCCCTAACGTTGATGTAGAGGTACTGTCCTCCTGTGGCTCCAGCTATGCTCTTTGTCTTGACCATTCTCTGTCATCACCATCATGTTAAAAAAAATGCATAAAAGCACACGATATGTTGAGATGCACACGCACAAAGATGATGACTTTGAATGTTTTGTTTGTTTAATCAATTTTCGATTTTAAAGGAATAGTTTGTCATTTTGGGAAGTAGGATTATTCACTCTGTTGCCGAGTGAGATGGGAAGTTTCCCTCTCGTGTCCGCCTGCTGAATGTGAAGCTACAGCCAGAGGACGCTTAGCTTAGCTTAGCTTAGCTTAGCTTAGCACAAAGACTGGAAGCAGGGGGATACAGGTCGTCTGGCTCTGTCAAAACTTAACAAAGTACGTATACTTACATACATAAGGAATTTGACTTCGGTAGGTGTTAACTCTCTATACATTCAACAAATAGACATGTAGTAGGAAACATTCAGTAGACAAATAGAATATAGACACATACTGTACAATAAAACGCTTTTTTACACTTTGGTTTTTGTACAGATCAAACGAGATATAACGTGTTTGTTAGTGAGCTTTAGAAATGCTAGTAGGCAGATTTGGTTACCTTCCGACCGAACCAGGCTATCCGTTTCTCCCTGCTAACCATCTCCCAGCTGTAGCTTCACGTGAGTGGTATCAATCCTCTTATCTAACTCGTGGCAAGATGAGGTCAAGCTATTCCTTTAAGTGCGCTTCAGGGCAATATGTACACAGGTGAGGGTAGAATGGGGAGTTACAGTTAGCATTGTGTAAGCTAGAGGATTGAATTACTTTCCCGTGCTGTTTTCTTTGCCCCACCCCGTTCACTTACTCTCACCTTTCTATTGGCACTGCCACCGACACAGTATGAGGGCAACAGACTGAATGAGGAGGTGAGTGAGGGTGAGGAGGGTACAGTACTGTCTGCTCTGTGTGTGTGTGTGTGTGTGTTTCCTCCCCCGTTTGTTGGGAGTTGCAAACGAGGAGGTGGGCTTCAGATGACTGTCCCCGGCGGTCATGAATACAGCCCATCATGCATTGCCTGAGCCAGCATCTCCCCTCCTCGGTTTGGTCTTTTGTGTCGACCCGTCTCCTACATACTGTACATGCGCTATGTTTGGTTTGTGTGTTCTCGAGAATCCCGTAGGACAGATGTGCCCGGTGTTGTTGCAATCCTGTCTTCAAAGTTCCAACATTTGATGCATTTGCAGTTGCAACAGTCCGTCCGCCGAGACTGAATTGACACTCGTGTTAACGATGCATCACATTGATTTGGAGAAGGAAGCACAGCATTTCAAACTCATCAAACCCCAGTACATTTGATGTTTTGGAAAGTCTTGTGCACACGTATACTGCTGTAAACAACAAGAAAAAGTAGGCCGAGCCAAATGGATCTCACCTCTCTTCTTTGACAGGCTGAACTGACTTTCTGTGCCGGTGACGTCATCACAGTTTTTGGTGAAATAGATGAAGATGGGTTTTACTACGTAAGTGTAAAACATTTCTACTTCCATGTCTGTTGAGCATCCGTTTCTGTTTTTGTTTTTTTTCCCCTATTTAGAGCACAACGCATCCTTACAGTTGTACTACAGTTTTACATAAAAACCCTCATAGAGTTGTGAAGTGGGAGGATTCATTTTGGCATCCAAGGTCCCGGAAGTAAAATATATATTTTTTTTAATTTTCTGCGTTGACAAAACTGTAGTTTAAGCACTTCCAGGTCTTCTGTATGCATGACAATCTCCCTGTGAAATCTTCAGTCAAAAAGATGAGCAAAGGCTTCAGAGAGAATATGGTTCATTGATAAAGAGACAAACAAGCCTGTGTACTGTACATTTAAACTTTTCCTATGTCATATATTGTGTTGAGTTGTGTACTGACATTATCCCAAATATTTCCAACAATGTTGAAACCCAGAAAAATCTGTATCCCCTGTTGTATCCCCTTTGCGTGCATCAGCGCTGTTTGTCTGCCAGAAGCTATCATCAATTGACTTTTCGTCAAGTTTTAAGCCACATGTTTATAATACACTTCTTAGATCTTGGTTTTTTTTAACTAGATATTTTAAGCGGATGATGCATTTTGGTCATTGGACATCTGGATCTTAAAGCTACATTGTGTAAGAATTTCTCCCATCTAGCGGTGAAATTGTATATGACAACCAACTGAATATTACTTTCTAGCCCCTCCCATTCTGAGTGCATTTCAACTCCTATGGTGGCCAAACCCGAAATTTGCTCTTAGTATCTCCATTGTTTACACGCAGCTGTTCTAGCCACTCCAATATTATCTTTGGTCTTGTTGTTGCTTTGCCTGTCGCGTTGTCGTTTTAATTCTCTTTTTCGCTTCCCTGGCGAGTAATCTCCCCCTGGCATTCGTCACGGTGCCAATAGGTGTAAGAGGCAGTCCCTCCAGGATTTTGCGATGTCGCGATCGCGCCAATTCACCCAAATTCAACCAATCACCGCGACTTTGGTGCGACTCGTAATTTTGACCATGCAACGATTTAGCCTTTAACGATTAAAAAGTCGCTGAAGTTGCAATCCTGGCTGTCGGCTCTCTGCAGCGGGTGGGGCTACTGCTCCGTTCCCTCCGCCAGTGCCTGTCCCAAACCATTAAAAGCCTCATAAACAAGTAAAAGAACCTTAGAATCAATCCTAAAAGACACTGGGAGCCAGTTGAGGTTAGCTATAACTGGGGTAATAACTGGGATAATATGCCCTCTCTCTCTGGTTCTAGTTCCAAGCCTGGCAGCAGAGCTCCGGAATAGTTGCAGTTTAACAGTGTTCCTGTCTGTGACTCACGGTTGGAGCACTTTGATAAAAATCCAAACGGACATGCTTGTGCAGATGAATACTTCTCGCGTCGGCAGTTCCTCCCATCTCTCAACTCTATTGCAGCTTTCATTTGAAACTTCTTTGCACCGCCCCAAAGTAATAATAATAGTAATAATAATACCTTTTATTTATAACAAGTTACAAAGTGCTTTACATTCATTTAAAAAGCAACAACCACATCAGAAATGGAAGCTAATGTGGCTCGGTCGGTAGAGCGGGCGCACGTGTACCGAGGTTCGTGCCTCGACGCAGAAGGTCCAGGGTTGGAGTCCGACCTGGGACGATTTCCTTCATGGCTTTCCTATCATTAAAGGCGGAAAAATGCCCCAAAAATAATCTTAAGAAAAAGAAATGGCAGATAATAGACAAACAACAAAATCAATAAAAAAGCAAGTCGTAAAGCAGTGAGTTTTGAAAAGAGACTTAAATGAAGACGTGTGGGCTTCCCTGATCTCCTCCGGTAGGTTCTTCCACAGTTGGGGGGCCCGAGCAGAAAAGGCCCGATCACCTTTTAGTTTTTAATTTGGACCACGGAGTGACCAGGAGTGACCTACCAGAGGATCTCAGGTTATGTTATAGGCTCTTACGGGCTAAGTTCAGCTATATATTTTGGCGCTATCCCCGTACGAGCCTTGAAAGTGATCGTTAAAATGTTCAAATTCACTCTAAAATGGACTGGGAGCCAGCGGAGTGATTTTAAAATCTGTGTTCTGCGTTCTCTCCTGTTGGGACTGGTAATGAGTCTGGAGTGTGGAGGAGGAACTGTTGAAGTGCAGAGTAACAAAGTTAAATACCGCAGCGGTCTCACTGTGTTTGTGTCCTCCTCAGGGCGAGCTCAATGGACACAAGGGACTCGTTCCTTCCAACTTTCTAGAAGAAGTGCCTGATGATGTCGAGGTTTTTCTCACTGACTCACCATCTCGATACCCCCAGGACACTCGGGTGTCGGCTGCACGGATAAAGACCAAAAGGGTACATGCTCCTTCGCAGTACTAGCCCTCTGTCATCCATTTACTATTTTCAGTTCCCTCTATCTCCTTTAGTACCGTGTCTGTGCGTGCGTGCGTGCGTGCGAGCGTGCGTGTCTCATTGAAGTACAATGGGATTTCTGACTTTGGAGCATTACACTGTAAATAAATAGATGTCTAAGAAATCTATGAAAAAAACAACTTTAAGACTAATACTTGACAGAGGTACTTTTATTTTTCATGTTTACTGCTGTGAAGGGGGGAGTAAATTCTGCATTGTATAATACATGGATCGACTGTATTCATAAAGCATTCTCAATGAGAGTAAAATGGAGGAGGGGAACGCTCCTGTGACTTTTTAACTTGTTCTGTCATGTCTTGAAAAACAGCAGTTAACCCTTTTTGCACATGCATATTCAGCATTCTGACAGATGCTTTATGAATATATTCTGTGTTTGATCTCGAATCATTTCTAATAGAGTAAAAATAGTTTTGTTGTACTGAAAGATGAACTATGTAGTCTGTAGCTTAGCATGTTCTATAGTCCCGATGCATGAATTCTTGAACATTTTATATGAAGATAAGTCTAGTGTAGTCCAACTTTTGTATCTGCTCCTGAACGCCTTGTTTTGTATATTGCTTTCTTGTAAAGTAGCACGCAGAAGGTCACTTAGCCTATGTTGCCATCAGAGAATAATTTCAGAAGTAATTATTTACTAAATGTAAATATGTGATGTTATTTTTGTGTTTAACAAATAATGCAAATTGTTGAAATATCAATAGGTGTCATCAGATATTTCTTTCCTTGTGTTCTAATTTGCCATTGTCATAGTGCAAACTGTTGAAATGCCATCACCATATATATATTTTTTTATTTCTTTTCCTCACCCGCTTGGCAAAACAGAAGAAGAGTGTTCATTTCACACCTTAAAGGCTCTGTTTCCGTCACGTAAGTGAGCAACTGAGGATACCAAGATTACGCTCCCCTCGTCTAATGCAGATGACATGGGTACCCTTAGCTTCTGGTATGCAACATGTATACTTTATATGACATTCCTTTTAGGTAGTTTTAGGATTCCTCTTTGTTTCACCAAAACACTCAGTACTGTTTGTTTGTCAGTAGGAGATAGTAACCCCAGCCAATGCATTAGACAAGAAGTATGGTATCTTCAGTTGTTTCTCTGAGTGTTGTACATGACAATGTCCGTCTCCTGCAATAAGTCTCCTGCTGTAACTCATGGTAAGCTAAAAGGCCATTGTACAATTACCCAGTTATCAAAATGTTTAGGCTACTTTCAGTGCAGCATGGCACGCTGCATCCCAGAAAGAAATCCAGAAAACCTACCAATTCTATGCAAAATCCAAAGAAAAGCATACATATCTTTGATTTGGTTTAGCCGTTCTAATGTAATTTGACTTTTTGCTCTAGCCAAATTTGGGACTCTTTTTCTTGTAGGCGAGGAATAATGTTAAACAAGAGTGAAATTGCATTTTGGTTTTCAAATATGAGCTATCAATTAAATTGTCAACTATTAGTTATTTATTTAAAGTGGGACTATGGAACTTTTGCTGAACAGCGGCTTCAAATGACAATTGTGGGATAGCGCTGAATTGCTACACTACTTTTTTAGCATCTAGCTAAAATGCTAAAATGTGTTGCAACAGTAGCACAAGTGAAGAAAAGTGATGAAGTCAGAAAACCTGACACCGTGATGTCCGATATACAGCAATATTTCCCTAAAGTTAGCCAACATTAGCCACCATAAGCTCCAGGTCACACCAGACCGAGTTAAGGCTGTAGCAGCGAAGCGTACCGACGACTGAGTTGAGCAATGGTGCGGCTTTGTTTCTGAAGAATTCAACTTTTCATTTGCAAGTGGCACTTTTTTTTGTTCTCTCAAAAGTTCCAGTCTCGCTTTAAACTCAGCATAATCAAATACTAAATGAAGCAGAATGATTTTGATATGTTGTGGTGTTGGAACACATATTGTATACATAAATATAGCCTCATAAATGGAATCTTTGACCATCTGTCTTCCCACATTGCAATTTAAAGGAGCCTTTTAGCTCATGATTACAGAAAAGGAATAGTGACTAGTAGTTTCTCTGTAACCCAGTTGTATCAGTAAATATCTATATACATATATAAGGGGGAAGGAAAGTGAATGTGATATATGTCCCACACTCCCAAAATGCAAATGTATCTGTTTATGTGAGAGGAACTGCTCAGCCCTTGATATTCATTGTTGGGAAATGTTGTCACCTTACAGTGATGTGGAAGTTAGTCAATGTCATGCTTAAATTCCGTGTTGTTGTAGACTATTCCTAGCAGCTTTATAAAAAACAAACACTGTTTCTACGTGACAGAGGGAGGGAGAAGCAGGGTGGAGGGAGGGAGGGAGGGAGGGAGTGTGTACAGCATATCTATACCTGAGTGCACAGGACAACATCCAGGGAGATAGACTTCAGAGCTAATGGTGGCCCTGCTGAGACAGAAAGGAGTTAGGAGTAGGGACTGAGGTGTGAGAGACGGCTGGCTTTTTAACACCCTCAACTGTCCCTTACGGGTCTCCCATTAGGTTCCATTGGAAAAATCGGGTCCGCCCAGAAGAGCAGGCTCACCCACAGTGCGTCCACACATCCCCGGCTCTGGCCCTGCCACCGTGGGGCCCGGCCGTCTCATCAGGGCCCCACCGGACATGTACTCCTCCAAAAAGAAAAAGGGACTGCTCTCCAAAGGGAAGACACTATTGCAAAGACTCGGCGCTGTAAAATAATTTCTTGACATACTTGGAAAGTGTCAACCACGTCCTTGTAGTGTTAAAAGAAAAGAAAAAAGATTTGGCATTTGTGAGCTTAGCAAATGCTTTATTCTTGTACATCTGTTGTCTACTACAATATTTGTATTTTGTTAACGGTATCAACTACATATTTTCGATAACATTTCATATTATGATCCCGAGACCTCGTGGTGTCGGCCGATGTAGTATCGAGCATCTTACCTCCAAGTCTCTGACTGATGTTCTGCTGTAGACGGAGACCAGGCCCGGGGCATTCTCCTTGTTGCACCTGATCGAGTCTGATGGCACTTAAAACACCACATGAGGAGTCTGACCGGCGTCTGTGTGTAACAGAATGTCATTCAAACACTGAGGGATCATCAAATAAACCTCGGGAGTCCATTTTGAATCTGGAGGAAAAGACAGGGCCTGGTAAAGACCTCGACCTGAGCTTATTTTCAAAACAGCCAGCCACATGAACTGTATGAGAGGTTTGCATGCTTTGCTTCAGCACATTCCCTCCTGACCCCTCGAGTGCATGCAACAGGACGGCTCAGTACGGAACCTGGAGCATGCAGTACTTTTAATTTGACGCAGTATACTGTGGTGTAACTCATCAGCAGCATTAACTCCTACTCATCTGCCCTATCTTAATTGTGAGAGACAAGCCCCCCACATCAGACATCTTAAAAAAAAAATAAAACCAAGCACATACTGTACCTACTACAGGGTCTCTGCATTAAAATCAGCCTGAATGGAAGTAGATCCAACCTTCTTGTATTTGCCTTATAATCGCACAATGGTTAGTACTTTGCCCAGTAGAGCGTGCAGTTCCATGCCTACTATTCATTTAGGTCGGTAAAATCTGTTTGCAGATGTTAATCCTGACTCGTGATGTGCAGGGTACTGTATTGCGTGACTGTCGTGATTTCAATAGGACAAAAGCTTACACATTTCAGTCCAAGACTCCAGGTGTTGACAATGTCCATCATCTATAGTAAAGCCCAATACATTATTTTTAATCTTAGAAAACAATGAAAAAATAAAAAAAGTCAAAATGTTCTCTGCATACTAATTGTTGAGGCTACTGAGTGAATGAAAAGGACTTTTCTTCTTTTACGTTCACTGTTTTTTGATGCCACACTGATGCACATCTGATTTAAAATTATATTAAACTATATTACATAAACAGGTTAATCTGTGTGATATATTGTATTGCATTTGATTCATAACATGCAACACTTTTAGGCTTCACTAGAAGCCTAAAAGGTTTGACTGTTTCCACAGTAGTTAAGATTGAGACACAAGGCTACCTCTACGCTGCCTCCTCTGCCCTTCTAACCCAAAATCTAGTAGATCTGAAAAGTTTATTCAAGCCAATCGGTCACTTACGCCTGATCAGCGTGTCCCAAGTTAGGTTGGTGCAGGATACAAGTACTGTATATGAAAAAAAAAAAAAAAAAAATATATATATATATATATATACATATACACACACACACACACCTTAATGTAGAGTAGTGAATGTATGATGAATTGAAAGCCAATGTATTGTCAAAGCTGCCCAAAAGGATTGTGCAGATGTCGGTCTTTGTGCGTGAAATGAAACAGTCCACCTTTAGTTCCTCACACCATTGTTTTCCATTTCATCATGTATTTGAAAATCTAGCCTATTTTTTCTAAACACAAGAGTTGAACTGAAACTGCCAAAAAAGAATGTATGCAAAACATTCTGTAATACTTTCTGTACAATTCTCGGCCGAACAGCCATGTTAGCCCACAGTACAGTAAACTGATGTACATCGTTTCCCATTTCTGGACCATGTTTTCAGACATCGCTTCTATTCATTTTGAGTGACTGTTGCTCTTTTTGTACTTTGTCCATTTGTAAAATTGTTTTTAAATGTTTATACTTGATTTTCAAACTGCCTTTTTTGTACATTTAACTTTATAATCAAAACAGTGCAAGCTTTCCCCATGGTGTCTTGAAGACCATATTGTTTAAAAGTCTGCAATTGTGTGCTAGCTTTATGATAATTCTTATCAGCCTATATTGATGGTTACAACTTATTGTGTGGGTGTGCATGTGCAATCTTTTCTAAAAAAAAAAAAAACAACAAAACAAATCCAAATAAATTTGATATTTTGTAATTTTTGCATGTGTGATTTAACTCAACAAAATGACATGCCACACAAATGTTTATTAGAACCATTTAACAGCAATAACCGTACCTAGCTGTAGACCCATATGAACCTTACTAACAGAAATGTGACATTTCTGCATCCATTTACTCCGCACTGTGGAGGACATTGCAACTTATCACCAGAAGAGTCGCTTGTATAATCAACCGGTAAAAAAGATTTTAGATTCACCTATAAAAAGAAATCAGCTGTGCTTTTTTTTTTTTTAACTCAAAGACAAAAGCCTACATAAACTAATATTGGTAATGAAGATTTAAGTGAATACAATAACGACAGACTGAAATATTTCTCATTTCAGGGCAGGCTTGAGTTAACTCAGTTACTTTTGACATTTTACTCTGAACAATGTCATCTACTTAAACCTTAAAAGTGTATTTCCAACAGGAGACAGGGTGCATCACTTATCATTTTAGCATATGTGCTAGCTTTAGACCTGGGGAATGTTGTCTTAGTTATTAGACTTTAATGTGTAAAACAAAGCACTTGAACTGCGTAACTTGTTACACAGGGCATTCTGAGGCTAGAAATGCAAACAAACTCTTAGCACTCTGTCAAAACTAACTTGCATTTTTTAAACTGAAGAGAACTTATGTAACAAAAGTTTACATATGTTTTTTCACAAGGTGACTTCAGAGTCACAACCAAACAAATAGCTTGTCTTTTTTATCCTTTTAGAGGTAGAAGAGGAGGTCGTCCAGTTTCACACCGGGCTCCCTGTGGATGCTTTGACCCACAAGAAAGGCCAACTTGTGGGCGTACTGGCAGGGAGCGGGCACGCGGATGATCCCCTATAGCACAAATGAAGAAAATAGAGCATTTCAATTCTAAAAGCACTCTTGGACCTTTACAAGGGTACCATTACCAGGATTTTTCAACTTAAACTTAAGACTTTAAGACCTTTTTAATACCACCTAGGATGAAATGATATGGCAAATTCACAGCCATATAATGGAAAATCTGGATTTTAAGCCCAAGAAAATAATTCTTTACCATTGTTACCTGAATTTAATATAACAATTTGTTATAACACTCCACAATATTTAATTCACAAAAGCTTTGTTAGGTGTGTTTGTACTCTAACATCATAAGATAAATATTTGTTACATGAAGAGCTATGCTATGAAACTAAAAATACAAAATAGCATGATGACAAAATAAAACCTGTGCATTAAGAGGTGTCCACCTTGGTATAAGATCAAATGTAATATAATATGCCAATGTAAATGCCAAAAGCTTCAGAGTTTCATCCGGATCGGCTTTTTGCGTCTAAAGAATGCTTGAAAGCAGCGGGGATAAGGAGTTGGGCTCCGGTTTGGTTTTCCTCAGCCCAGCGATCGGCACACTAGGGTGATGCCGTTTGAGGAGTTTCCATCGCCGACATGGTTCTCGCCTTATAACCCTCACTCCATTGCTGTTGTAACTGATCAGGAACCTGCAGGTGGGTCTTCAGCTCCACCGTCTCAGTGCTGAACGGACTCTCGCAGCGATCCGCTTGGCGTGCCAAGCTCAGCCCCATTGCCCGCTGCCTCGTCTGCCAGCTGGTCCCCATCTCTGACCACATCTTCAGACACTAGCCCAATCTAACCGACGAGCTAACGTTAGCTGATTACTAACACAGTGCGAGACGTTTGTTTCTTTCCTGACAACTGATTGATTTGCGCCTGAGCTTGCTCACTATGTCCATGGTTTTATAATAAAACATGTTGCGGCGTAATTATTATACATTCATGTGTCGCGCACACTCCACGATCAAGAGCGTAAAGAAAAACACCGACAAACAGTTACCTGTACGGTCTTATAACATCCAAGTCGCACCAAACGTAGTTAATTGTAAAAGACACACAAAGCATTCATTTATGACGTTACGATATTTAATCCTATGAAAAAGGACAAGACACAAGACCTTTGTAAATTTAATTTAATAATTTGTGAATGAAATTTAAGACGTTTAAAGGCCTTATTTTTGGATTAAATTTAGGAATTAGGAAGACTTTTAAGACACTGCGGGTACCCGGTTTTAGAGCTGACCCGACGGGTTAAAGGTGCAATATGTAATATTGTGTGTAATACTGGCAGCTAGCGGTTAAAATAGTTACTGCACTACCAATTCAAAATACTGGAGAGTCGTCTCCCCCGCCCCCTCCTGCCCAGACTAGAAGTTCACGGGGGTTGCCAGGCTGAGACCATTCACAACAATGTAGCTGGACGCTTTTCTCACATAGCCAGACATTACTCCACAGCACAGCCGAGTAGCTAACGTTAGATGCTAGTCTAAGCCAGACATTACTCCACAGTTAGATGCTAGTCTCACATAGCCAGACATTACTCCACAGCACAGCCGAGTAGCTAACGTTAGATGCTAGTCTCACATAGCCAGACATTACTCCACAGCACAGCCAAGTAGCTAACGTTAGATGCTGGCTATATTGACAGTCATAAAAGCCCGTGATCACGTGGAGCTCTGTAACCAACTAACAGACACACTTTTCCGGCTTAAAATTACAGTATGAACCGCTAAAAACACAACAACCTCACTGTCCTCTCCACGCGCCAGTCAGGCACACTTCCTCGGCTTAGAATTACAATACGAAACGCTAAAAATACCACTACCTTGCCGACGGAACACACTTCATTGGCTTAGAATTACGGCACCAATCGCTAAACACACTGCAAACTCATAGTCTCCTCTTTCCGATTTACAGCCCCCCTCTCGCGGCTTAAAATAACTCACCGTTGTCGGCTCCAGCCGCTGAACTACACGTTGTAAACAGCCATGGGCTGCTTGCCTGGTCCTCCCGGTAACGTTAGCTAGCAGTTAGCAGGGTTAGCATGGCGCCGTTAGCCAGAACCAGTCGGGATCACTTTACTGGCTATGTCTCAATTGTTTTTGCGAGTAACCAACTCGGGTACTCTAGCTATATAATTCAATGTGAGTACACAAATGTTGAAATGACAAAAAATGCCCATCCCTAGTAGCTGTGATAAATTAGCGTGGAGCTAATGCTTACCGGTTCAGGAGAAAATAAGCCAACTCTGCGTCCTTTTGGGCTCTAAGCTGTCTCCATCTTTCAAATACATCTCCAATATTTACCAGGGGGTTGTTACGTCTCTGGTCACGCAACTGTTAGAAACATGCTGTTTTCATTTTTTTATGTCATGTAGAATCTATCTCCGTTGATTATGTTCGTTTGTTTGCTGCTTTCATGGCTGCACTAACGTTACAGCTGTAGCGTGCTGGGTTTATGTTTTTACAGGTATATCTGGCAACCCGGCCTGCCTGTCAAACTGGGCCGTTGATAACAACTCACAGATCAAAACATAAACATAAATTCCGTCACGGAATGTAAATTTCAAAAAGAAAAAATACTGAAATTAGCATTGTTGTCAGAAAAGATAGTATTTCAGTTTAACATGTTTCCTTAATATCTGATGAGGCATTGGTGTCATTTTTGGATTTATTACAGTACAAATATTACATATTGGACCTTTAATTTCTATTATTTTACACTGGCTCGGGCTTCGGGTTGCTTGGTAAATGAGCGGTCAGCTGCTGCGTTTCGATTAGCGTGAAAATGGATCCTGAGGAGGTGAAACGGAGGCTGGTCTCTGGAGGACTTAGCCTGTTTCTTTGTTCCAACTTCCAAGTGGCCTATAGCCTCAGTTAGTCATGAATAAATGTTAAAACATGTATCTATATTTCTATCTATATATAAATTACTCATTTATAAAAGAGCTGTGCACGTGCGGCACGGTCTCTTTTTTCTTTCTCTCCCTTTTCCGTGAATGGTGCGTGTGCCCGCTCGCGGTGTGAAGCACGTGCCGTACTTTTAAGGCCCGATTACAGCTCTACCCTGTTTACTATTTTATTATCAGACTAAATAATGTTGGCTCGGATTAGTTGTTTGCAACTATAAAAATGCCCACTCCTGTACTGAATTTTCAGTGCAATTGTAGTTAAGTTCAAACATTATTCAAAATGTTTCCAGACCTTTGGAGAAAGAGTACGGCCATGCAGGAGGAAACATGCACGTTAACACACGGATTTCAAAGCCAGCCTACCTGCCAGTTGAAGTACATGTGACACAGCTTGTAGGTAAGTCGCTGCATATGATCAGGCTTCAGTCCACTGGTGTCGTACACAACATTGTAGTGGGTTGGGGAGACGCTTCCACTGCGGACAGCCTGGCTCACTATGTAGAAGTCATACCTGGCAAACAAAGCTTGCAACAGTTAACTTTTACTACTAAAAATAAATTAAAGACTTTGTTTGTTTTTTTAAACAAAAAACAAAACAAAAACAAAAAAAAACGTACCACTCTGGACGGGTGACCTCAGAGTCAACGATGGTACCTGGTGGAGGGTTGGTCACTTTTCCATTTATGTGAGCAAAAAACCTGCTGCTGATGCGCTTCTTCACCACTACCACACTCAGCTTGGGCCTATGATGAGTAGGTGGAGAGGCTCCATCAAAAATTGGCAATTTACAGTATAATGAGGCTTTTACACATTTGTTTGGTCTGTGAACTCCCCCACTCAATTGATTTGAAAGAAATACAGAGGCCTACATCTAACCCAGAGCTCTTGGCAGTTTCAGCCAGTGCTGTTCTCAATGTCATTAAAAAAGCAAATGGAGGTGCTGAATACAGGCGACTATGTTGTTAGCACAGAGATTTGACCAACTTTGGACATGAAAAACTCACACGTAGTCGTGGCCCATGGACTTGATGGAGTCCATGATCTGTGAAACCTCATAGTTGACCACGCTGTGCAGCTGGCCGTCTCCCACTCCATCTCGGTACACAATGATGCGCGAAGGCAGGCAGTTGTTGAACTTCAAATAGGCCTTAAGTGCAGCTTGAAATCAAACAAAGTGATGACAGTTAAGCCAAGACTGTTGATAGAGAATTAACATACATATTACAATGAAATAGACATTTGTAGAATTACTGAAAGCAAATTACCACTCAAGGCCATCTTCAGTCCGTCCATTATTTCCTGGCCTTTGTGCTGCAGAACGCACTTTGAGAACCACCTTGACAAAGAATTTAGAAAGGTCACACAACTTATGGTTGTACTATGGCACAAAAGACGGGGAGTTCACTAAAAAACTGGCAAGCAGACCTGTGCAGAAGTCACGCACAACCTAATTCAGACTGTAGACCAAAGTACAGTATGGGAAGAAACTGTCAGAAACTAACCTGCTCATTCCTTGGTTGAGGCTGGCCACTAGAGCTCCGATGGACCTTTTCCCAGCAAGTGTGTCATGGTAGCAGTCAATGCCCACAATCATCAGTTGTTTGAGCTGCACAAAGAAGTGGGACAAGTTACCAGTACAGTGGTCCAGCTCTTTCCGAACCAGCATTTCTCATTACTTCTCACTTGTTAATCTTTGAACAGACTCAAAAACTCGGAAACTAATGAATGGTCCATCTCTATCATCTTTAGCCTTGGACACATTTAACTAACTAGACCTGTGGAGAAACCTAAATTAGCAACATATGGGTACAGCTATAAGTAAGTGAATGACATTTGTAAATCTCAAATATGGGACATAAGCAAACAAAGCCCCCAAAATAGATTCATCCACTTGGGAAATCTCATTTAGTGTCCGTTTTAATTGACACTATGATATTAGTGAAACATTGCACTGTACCAGTTTCATTCTCAGTTTAATCCACCTAAGAACTACTTTTATTTATCCAAAAACACACCTTAACTTCTTATTTCTTTAATGTCTAAACCAATTAGTGTGCACGCCACTTACAGGGATTTCCACACTCCAGAGCTCTCCTCCCATCTTACAAGCCATCTGCAGAGCAATCTTGGTAGCCACAGTCATGAGTGTCTGAGGTTTGCTGATGGTACGGGAAACCACACACTGGCTGGGAACGGGGCTGTCCACACAGAGGTACTTCTTGACGCTATCGTACTTGTCCTTCCTGTTGCTGGGGAGGACCACCACCACCTGACAGAAACAACTGGAAGGTCTCAAACTGCTTTGACACGACACATGTATGTCTCAAAAGCATCTTCATCCATAATACATATACATGTAAAGTTTGAAAAAAATGGAAGTATGAAATTATTCAATGATAGTAGGAAAATATATAGTCAAATATATTTAATTAAGTTTGAATATATGGAATGAAACCTAATATTGAATGAGAGATTATTAACACCCTGGTAATTTGCATGTACAGGTCAAAGACAATACTGATAGCCATATTCAATAATAGTCTAGATTAATCACATAGAAAACACAAGATGGCGCCAGCACCTTGAATGACAGACTTCATTCCATATATTCTCAGTGTCATTCTACATATATACTCAGACTCTACATTTTATATATTGCTACTAGGGCTGTTCAAACAAATTCCGAAAGTAGAATATAATTTGAATAGTTTAAAAAAAAAAAAAAAAAAAAAAAAAAACCACTATTTGAATGCTGAAATTACTATTCAAAAATGTGATTTAGAAATATGTTGGCCAACGTTCGCGAATCTCCCTCTTCTTGCCTTTGCCTACCCGCATGTGAAAACAAAATGTTTTTCCTTTCGCGTCTGATGAACAATAAGTTAGCAAGAGTGAGAAACAAGGCATTGTGAGGTCTTAGGATCACGGAGCTACTGTCAACTAGAGAGTAACGTTAGCACAGGGGGAGTGACAGGCTGCGGAAGGACTGCAGAGCGAATTATAGGAGCTTAGTTGGGAACTTCATGGAGACAGGTAAAGTTTGTGAGCTGCCCTAGAGCTTTGACTTCATATATTACCTTTAAAGATCTGTATTCTCAGCAATGTGACAATCTGCAAGAAACCGGTTGCTTATAAAAATCACTAAAATAGTAGTGTCAGCACCATTAGGCTTAGTTATCAATGCCGTTAGCATCGTGGTTAACACTATGGTTACTTATATTAGTTTATGACAAATTGTTTCAGCTGTGCTTTCTATCATGATGTCATTGTGCTAACCGAGCGGTTAGCCTTTACAACAGAGCCGCTTCACTACACTTGTTAAATAATGTTTCATTACAGAGTTCTGTTGATTTGTGTTCGTCGCTGTGTGCTTTGGTTGAAATTGAATCTATACAATAGTTGCGTGCCAGAAATGCAATGCGCCGTGACCTAGGTCCCCTTCAAGGTCAGGCTAATGTTGGAAGTCCCTCTAGTGGACATAAAGTGTAACCGCAACAACCACATGCTTATAGTGGCATTGACAATGCATAGGCCTGAGTGTGTAGTACATATTAACAGGCTGCATTTGAGCATTAAATATTCAAATATATTTTATTTATAAAATTTGAATGGCATTATAGAGAAAGATTGGCAGCGCTAATCTCTACATATTATAAATGTAATGGAATGTCAATTACAGATAATATTTACATTATATGATACACTTTACATTCAGTTCAGTCACTAACCATCTGCGTTTGGGGTCCAACATTTTGCTGCAGGGCTCTGAGAAGAGACTCCTGATGATCCTCATACTCTATCCTGAATAAAAGAAGAGCTTGCAATAATTAAATGACATAACCACCCTATCAGGACTGGGCAATCTGACAGAAAATCAACAACCATAATTGCTTAGTTAGGCAACAATAAACTGACGTAAGTTGCCAGTTACCTACACCTAGCTTAAACTAATGCAGTCTAATACAGTCCTGCAATGAATCCTACCCTCATGAAGGTTAGGATGTGTTTATATTGTTGTTCAGCCCATTTATATCAATGAGGGTAGAATAAACAAACACTTCTCTGGCTATGTATATTCAAATACATAGCAACAAACTGAAGCAACCAAAATTATCCTAAAGTTCAAGTTTCAATAACTAAACATTACCTTTATGTATTATAGTGCATTTGTTTTAGCTGGGTGTATTAGATAAACCAGCAACTCAGTGCATTTAAATGTATTTTACACTCTGTCACAAATTACTTTGGATGAGGCTGAAAAAATTTAAAACTTAAAATTCAAGGATTCAGGTACCTGTCTGAACATCATAAATCATTTTACTTTAAGGCCGCAGTTAAACAGTTTTTTGTTACATTGTTCTTATACTCACATAACCGCTCTCTGCATGCGGAAACCAAGTGGACCAGAGACTCTGTTTAGGGTCTGCAGGAGGGACTGGGCTTCGTTGCTGTTACGACGGGTGTATAGCATGAGCCAGCTTTCCAGCTGAGGAGAGCTGATCAGAGGAACCCCACGCATCTCTTTGGACCAGTCTGCTGCCCTGGGGTTGTAGTCATACTGGGTGACACAAATTACATTCATCTGTTAATTAAATCATATAAATAAATATTTAATTAAAAATAACAAATAAAGAATGTTTTACCGATTTTGGTCCCTGGAAAATCCTCTCCGCTGGGAGGACTCTGCCAGTCAGCTGCAGGAGCTGCTTATCAAAGTTGAGTCCCCACTTATCCAACTCCGCCTGTGCATCAGTATTCCTATGAAATAATGTTTAGGATTTAAACCACAGCCTGGGATTTTAATGACTGAAGAGGTTGACAGAAAAACTTGGTATTTTAACTTCGGTGCATATGAACAGACCAATTACACAAGCTGCTGAGATGAGGACAACTTCTAGGGGAAAGATACATATTTATATATATTACAGAAGGTAGTTGTGACCCCCCCCCCCAGGGTCAATGTTAACCTTTCACAATTTGTAGCTGTGATGTTTACAGCTTCTCCAATATTCAAGTAGAAGCTAATAAGGAATCATTAGAATTTCCAATGCCTTAAAAAAAGAAAAAAAAGAAAAAAGAAAATCACATCTACGCTACCATGTGTTGATTAGCCCTGGCCAGCAGGCTGGTAATGCTGCTACAATGTTTGTCTAGTTTGTGCAGATCTTAGTTAAGGTACATGCAGGCATGAAAATGGGTCAGGGGTGAAAAAGGTGAGAAGGATATTACCCCTCAAAGATAAAAACACCAAGGATTATCACCTACGTGTGTATATTCGAAACAAATCTGTTGAGGCGAACCTCCCTCTGCTCTGGTTCCAACTTTGTGTGGGTGCTCAAGTCCTTCATGATGTTGTAATCAGCTCGCATCTTGTCAGTCAAGCCTGTCAAAGAATTTAAAAAATTTTAAATAATTTGACAATTTCACTGATTAGTTTAACATGGATGACATCCAACCAGACTAACTGCGGTCACCAAAACCCACATAAGGACTTCAGAGTCCGTCTACACTTTTATGCTGTAGTCTTGTGATCAGAAAACTATTCCCTCATTATTCCTCCACTTCAGTACATATGCCTTCCTTATAAATATACACAATACCATTGCTATAGGTGAAGCAATACATGCTTAATACAATGTTGTAAGTAAAGTCACACAGGAGAATAACATGGTAACCTGTAAGGTAGCACAGCTCTGGTATGAGCATGGCAGGGCCAGGAGGAGGACCTCCAGCAGGACCCATCGTCTTCTTCACATGGCTGACGAGCAGCACCTGGTTTCCATCAGTGATGTCCAGGTTATATTGCTTAAAACAGAAAATAAATATTGGATATTATACCAGAATAGAAGTCCAAGAATAAGGCTAATATTAAGATGCATTACTGACTATATTTAGCCTACAAAAACCTTCCATATGCTGTACTTCAAACTGAGTACATGCCAATATGAGTCAATGCAACATTTATTATATTTGTGTGTCTTTAAGTGTGCACTGGTAGAAGCAGGAAAGTTGATATCCATTATTGTCTTAGTAAAACCAATATGCTGAATGCATGACACCTACAGTCTTGTAGTAGTTCTTAAAGGAAATGTCTTTGTCTCCCCTCGTGAATGTGTTGTTGGGAGTGTGATCCCAAGCAATATCATCAATCCTGTAGGTCTTGTTGTTGTACCTAAAAAAAAAAAAAGGAAGTAAGAGGATAAATAATAGTTGATGAACAACACTTCCAAGCCCAGTATTATAAAGTTTTAAGACTTCTGCATATTAATCCAAGAATGTGTGCGTGTGAAATGTTGATCCTACTTGGTGAGGACTATGAGTCCAACAAGCTCCTTGGCACAGATCTCAGGGAAGCGTTGATTTCCACACTTTTGCCTCAGGTTGGCCATAAAGTCAAGGACCGTCTCACTACGCAACACCTTGTGGCTTACGTCAGTACACAGCATAATGGATGACTCGTACCGCAAAATGGTTGTGGTGTAACCTGGCCAGATGGTCAGCCTAGCACAGACAGGATAATTTCTTTAGTTTCCATCATTGAAGATTGTCCATTAACTGAACTTGGTTTTAGCCTGGACCACCATGAACTCTTCAAAATAAAAACCTTAGTGATAGACCTTCAAATCCTATTTTTTACTTCTAAAAATAAGGGCAGCAAACCAACAGGTTTTACCAATTGTTACACAGTATAAATTTACAAAAGCATGATTTCAGCTCATTAAACCACCCAAAGAACAAATTTGCTTTTTTTTTTTCAAGAACACAGAATTGTAGCTGTCAAAGGCTATTTGGCTTGCGTTCATATGATTGTGGCAGTTCTTTATTCATCTATTAATTAGACCGAAAGAGCTAAGAGTAGGGCTGGGTACCAAAACCTGGTGCCAATACGGCACTGGTATCACCGGTATCTACCGGACCGAATAGCAATGCGGATTTCGGTGCCACTTAAATGCCTGCGATGCAATCTGATGCTCCGAAACGGATGTTACAGAAGAATGGCTGCACGGGACGTTTGGTACCATTACACTTGACAGAAGGTAACGTTACCTACTGTTAGCTAGTAGCTGGATTAAACACAGTTAAATGCTGACAGCTTAACGGTGTAAAGTGTGACTGTATTTCACTGTAGAGGATTCCAACAGCGGGACGCAACAGTCTGCAGCTGCCGGAAAAACACAGACGGTGCGTTTACTTGAAACTCACCAGCCTCGTGGGGCATTCAAAGTTATTGTAAAATACCCTTTTCCCCATCTGGTGGTTGTTTTTGTCGTTCAACAGCAATTTACTAGTGAAATAAGTTATTGTTATTACATTATTAAATAATTTAATTTTTACCATATGGCCTTAGCAATAAACAAGCTGTTCTTTCATGTCGCCGACGGTTTAGTACCCTTTTTTTTTTTTTTAAACTTTCTTAAAGAGTATTGGTTCATGCACCGGCAGTTTTAAAAGTATTGCTTTAGCACCGGTATCGGAAAAAACCCAAACAATACCCAACCCTATATCCCTGCCATTAGTTTTAATTAAGAGGCAAAAGCTTACTTTTGACAATCATGGGGGATTACATCTTAAAAATATACACTATTGTGAGGAAAAATTAATATACCGGTGCTGTGGGATGTTCAGTGGATCTTTGGGGTTGTAGTAGTTGCGTCCTATCTGCTGCATGTCAAGAATTCTCAAGATCCTGAAAATGTTTTAAATAACACCATTAATCAGATCATCCAAAATGATGCAGTGAATTGTATTGTATCTAAGCTATTGTAATCAGATGTAATGATTTACTTCCGATATTGAAAATGCAACACTCAACAACTACAAGTACATAATCACAGGCAAAGTTAATTATTGGAGGGTGATTAATTTAACTTTGCTGATGCATTACATATTTCAGTTATAACGGTTTTATCAAAGTACTGGAAGATTTACCTTCTGAATATGATGTTGTAAAACTGAATGCACACTGGCGATGTAGGTGGCAGTTCATTTGTCAAGGTGACAGTTATCTGAACCTTCTCTCCATTCCTTGTCTCGCTGTGGAGCACAGTTTCCTAAACACAAAGTTAGACATTGCAGTACAAGGAAGTAAACCAATGTTTGCCTGGAGTGAACATTTTATAATAATTTACCAATCAAACCTTCCATACAAATAAAGTTACCATAGAACCTTCAAATTACAAATAATATTTTTGCAAAGGCTGAGCAAAATAATCCAATCTCAAGACAAATTTTTAAAAAAAATTTCTTATGCTTACGTTCTCAACCTGATGTTAACAATGTCACAATGTTAAGATTTGAAAGGTTTACAGGATCTCATTCTAGGGCAATATTATTAGCTATGCAAGTGACAGCATAGGGCCCTAATGATGGCAATCGCAGTTAATTGGTCACAAAGTACACTCTGGTCTAGTAGGGTGCAAGCTATTCTGGGGACTTGTGGACTCAATTACAAAACGTAGCTAACAATCCAACCGTGATTAGGCATAATATTTTTTCTCACCTAAATTATTTATTCTTAAGAGATGTTAAAAACAGTTATGTCATAATAAATGCTTAACATCTGAAGTATCAGATTACCTTGTTGTGCAATCTGTGAGGCAAAAAAAGCAGCGCTCCATCAAAGCTCCGCGCTGAGCCAAGTACTTCCTCATGGTGAAAGAGGAGGGCAGATCTCAGGCGACGAGCCTCCATTGGTGGTTTGAAGTCCACATGGTACTGATACAGCACCCACTGAGGGCGGGACACGATGCGAAAGAAGTTCGCTGTCAACTGAATGGTAGCACCAGATGTTCCTGAGGAAGTACAAACACAATTTTAGGAGTATTTAATAATCCCTCTCCACCAATTATATGTACATTTGCATGTGTTAGTGTACGTTCCTTTCAAATGACTTACCAGACTTTGAGTCCTTAACATGCTCCATAGCCTGCCTGGTGTTAACCCCTGCATCATGAAAATCCCGGCGGCGTCCACCTCTTTCTCCCAACTTCACCTGCTGAAATCCGCCTGAAATCTGTAGGATAGCTAAACAAAACAAATGAGACCGTCACGACCAGTTTGTGTACATTGCAACATAAAATGTACAAGAGCCGGAATAATTTGCACACTTTATAGTCCTGTACAAGAGTATGATATACATAGGAAATGTTTAATGGAGTGTGTAACCCAGTGTAAGCCTATTTTCTAATGTTTATTTAATCTCCTTGTTTAAAATATTCAGTTTCCCTGCACTGCAGTCCTTGCCATGGTTAACTTTGCTCTTGGTCTGGGGAAGGTGTAGACAATGTGCTGAAAAAACAGTGCATTCATAATTGCACCACTCTGAAAAGACTTCAGTCAATCCAATATTTCCTACCCAGACTTTTAAAAGCAAGGAATATCCAAAATAATTTGACATGAACAAACGAGTTTGACCGTACCTTCTGCAGAATAGGGTCCTGGAGCACCTTTCTGTCTCCCCCTCCCAACAAGCTCTCCCTCTGCGGGTGGGGGAGCTGCTGGTGCAGGCTCTCGAGCCTGGCTCTTTAAGAAAGAAAGACAGACAATACATTTTATCACGTGTATAATCAAGGACACTGTTGCTACGCTGAATATACCAAATTTCAATTGTCCATTTACATTTTGCACAAACGTTGTGCCCTTCCTTGCTCAAGCCTCCTCCAAGCAGAATTAAGGCACTGTACACACACATTCTTTGCACATTATGCACTTAAACCCAGCCTCTTTTTTTTCCCGTTTTATGCAACAGTTATTTTTTATGTATATATTTGCTTTATATATTTGCTGAGACACACAAAGGCACCGCAGGGTTGGCCAACATTAGCTGTTCCCAGACAACGGAGTTGATTTTGCCTTTTATTGCTCACCAAACGCTGCTGCCATCTTTACTCGCGCTGAGTTTTTAAATTCCAGCGGATGATATGCACACGACTTGCCTCCCTGACTGGCTTCGGGAGGGGCGGATGTGCGTGTGTCATTCAGAACAAGACAAAATAAGAGTGTTCTTGCAAAACAGAACATCAATTATACTATTTTGGTGATCGTTGGGGGCCAAAATCGAAATTCAATTAATTGCACAGCCCTACCATCTACAGCATTTTCACCGGGCTTCCGAGAATTCCACTTATGGCTCCGGGGGCTGGACGACGAAAAGATCACTTCAAGTCCTTTACGCAGTAGGGGTGGGCAATATTTCGATATATCGATATCGTAACATGAGAAAAGATATCGTCTTAAATTTTGGATATGGTAATATGGCAGAAGTGTTGTCTTTTCCTGGTTTTAAAGGCTGCATTAGAGTGAAATGATGAACTAACCAGACTGTTCTAGCTGTTCCATTATTTGCCTTTTCCCCACTTAGACATTATGTCCACATTACTGATGATTATTTATCTAAACTCTAAATGTGAAAATATTTTGTTAAAGCACCAATTGTCAACCATAGAATATTGCCGCAATATCGATATTGAGGTATTTGGTCAAGAATATCGTGATATGGGATGTCCTCCCTATTGCCCAGCCCTATTCCAAAGATTTACTTACTTGAGAGCCGATATGAAAAGGGAGCGTTCAGGTTCACGTCTGGTAAACCGGCTTAAAAGTCTCACACCATGCAGCTTATCCTACCAACAAGTTGAGTTTTAAACTAAATAAGCACATAGGTGAGTGAGGGGCTAAATTACATTTTATTTTCCAGGACAACAGATTATTTCCAGGATTTTTGGTCATTTTAAAAAATGTCCAGGTGTTTCCATTGCTGGAAAACTAGCCTCTAAATGTCCAGGTTTTCCAAGAGACGCACTGGAACCCTGACAGTAGACCAACTTATTATAAATGAAATCAATATGTCATTGCATCATGGAATATATGTCATTTTAATTGTTAGAAATTGAAAAATGTGAGGTGGCACAAGCCTTATGCTAAAAAAAACACTTACATACACATGATCTATCATAGAGACAGACAGCAGCAATAGGGAGAAAATGATATGAGTAACTAAAAAATAAACTGAACGTTAAACTGTTATGTTTAAAATGGTGTTAAAAATAAAAACTTGTAATGTTTACTATGAGATATGTTCAAAGTGGATGCATTTTCATTGCTGTATACCAGAACAGGTTTGCATTTTTGCATTGCAGTTTGCTGTGATGCACCTATTAATTAAACTGAAAAAAATGCAATTCAACCAATGACTTAATAATGAAATACTGTTAAGTGCAGGGAATAACTAGCAGAACTTCAATTGCAGACAATGAGTCAATGAAGGGATGCGAGTTAACTTGCATAGTTTGTAATGAATAGTCAATAATAAAATTAAATTATGTAAAAAGAATTTGAAAGTATAATTCAGGAAAGTTGCAGGACAGTGGGGAAAAGTTAATTAAGTTAAGATTTTACATTTGAACAAGACACAAAACTGCAATTCTAGTCTATAGAAAAGTTTTTAAATTATCAAAATCCTAAGGTTTGGTAATGATTGCCATTGTGTGCCATTTGATACAAAAAGGAGAGAAGCAACAAAGCTTTGCTTTAAAGAAAACACTCTTAGGCTAGTTAAATAGAAATATCTCAAAACAGGCGCAAATAAAGCCAAAAACATCTAACTATATAGATAACTAGAATCACGCAAGCATTTTATACTTTAGTAATATTTAATAAAAAGGTGGAACTGAACATGGTCCTAAATATCAAGGAGACATGGTCATGTAAAATGACCCAGAGATTCCATCAACATCACAGACCGCTCTTACCGCTCCTGGCGCAGAAGTCTCTTGACCTCGTGCTCTGCCTCTTGATCTGGCTCGTGCACGACCAGTCATTTTCGGACCGTCTTAAATGATGTTCTGTTTAAAACGAACACTCCATTAATGCAAAATGAAGAGCAAATAAAAGAAACTTGTAGGAAAAAAAAATACCTGGTAAATTAAACTATAGGAGCTGAAAGCTAAAAAGAAATTCCATTTACTTAGTAATTAAAAAACTTGGGCCATCAAAAGCCTTTGATACATAATTTATCATAATGTAATTAATCATGTTACACAATTTGTAATGTTGTACAAACCATGGATGTATTAAGAGAACTGGATACAGTGATCGGCGGGAAGCCCCGTACGTTCCAATGAGAGTGCTCAAAAGCGCATTAAGACAACATGGAGCTCGGCCCTTTTCGCATTCTTGGCCCATGACGTCACGGTGGACACGCGCACTAGCAACAATTTGTTTGTGTTGTCGTAGCAACCGGTAGAAACATGCTCGTTCATGAGCTTATCTCCTGTGTCTCTTAGGCTACGTTCACACCACAAGTCTTAATGCCCGATTCTGATTTTTTTGCTCAGATCCGATTTTTGTTTGGCTGTTTACATTACCTTTTAAAATGTGGCCTATATCAGATTCCACTGTGAACTGTTTGCTTTTGAACTGACCCGCATGCGCAAAAGAACAATAACAATGACATCAGACGCAGCACGCTGTTGCACTAAAGTTAGGGAGGTTATGGAGGAAGTCAGCATTTTTATTTATTATTCAGCTTTTATTTTTTTATTTTGTATTAAAAGGTTTGTGTAATGGCAGCCATGCGCAGGTGCTGAGGAGGAGAAGACTGAAGAGAGAGAGAGAGACAAATTTGCGGAGTTATGGCTGCAACTTCACTAAAGAGGTCTGTGTGACCGTACCGCCAATTTGCACGTCAGGACCACTACGGGCCTCCACCACTCTGGCTTCGCCCTCGCACACGCTCCACCTACCCGGCGGTGCGGCGACTCGGGCCGGTGGTGCGCCTGACCCCGAGGGACCGGGATCCCACCTCAGCCGGCGCACGCCGGCTTTCACTTTCATTGCACCACGGGGCCGACTTGCGAGCAAGTTAAACTCCTTGGTCCGTGTTTACAGGCGGGTCGGGGGTTGCCGACATCACCTTTTTACGTGAGCCGATCCCCGCCTTGGCGATGCGACGCGCGGTTGGGTAACAATGAGGACAGCCCGCCCCGGTTAACAGCCGGTTAACAGCCCGCGGGGAGAATGGGCGCAGCGAGGGTTATTGAGGTAAAAGTCACATCAAATCCGCCTTGGCCGTTCACACTGCCGTCGCATTGAAAAATAAAAAAAAATAAAAATAAAAAAAAATCAGATCTGGGTCGGATTTAACCTGACTCCGCCAGATGGATTGCTTCGCATTTGCTCGGCATATCCATCTGGGAACTTTCCGTTGGAGAACTTTTGGGAAGGGGCGGAATACTGGTTATTTGATTGGATGAACCATCTGTCTATCACCTATGTTGGTGATAGACGGGCCAAATCAACCAATCAGACCCACGAAGCGTATGAAAATACAACTACAAGCCCGCCCCTGCTGCTGCAGGCAAAGCATAGCTCGTAAGCTCAGAATGCAAGCAACATGTCGGTAAAGGATATTTGCCATTTGTGTAACGAGAATTTAGGAATAAAAGGCACCATTTCAGGTTCCCGGACCATATTCCAAAAGAAGGATCCAAGAGAAAAAAAGCATTAGCGAGCGGCTAACAGAATTAGGGCCATAGACAGTATATAATGGACCAATAGACCCCGTTGCTCTGGACGGAGACCAGTGAAGGCTATTAGAAGCACTTTTCCGGTGATGGCCAGCTTTACTGCGCAGCCTCCAACTGAGAGAATGTGACGTGAGCAACGTGTCTGAAAGTTGGAAGTCTTCTGGTAGCTGTGCCAAGAGAAATCTCAATCTTTCCCAATCTTACAGATACGGAGACTGTAGGTGTATGTAAGCAGATAACATAAGCACAGGCTAATTATTGATCACTAACATGCTAGTTAACATTAGTAATTAAACCTAAACATCTCATGTAAGTCAAAACTGCCTGCGAGCTTCTCCTGTACTATACGGTAATTCCTCTACTATGCGATAGTAAGTCACTTGGTTATGACACAATCGTTAGCCTATTTTTACAAAAACGTCTGCTACGGAGCCATAACGTGAGGTACAAGGTAATGGAGCCTTTTATACATTGTCGTGTTTCTTTGGAACTAAACAACGGACAAATAGAGTCTTTAAACGCTTCAGATGTAAAGTTATTCGCAGTCAAGTGACGTAAAAAAAAAAATGGCGGTCAGCGGAATGCTAACAGGAGGTGATGGCCAGTTAGCAACAAAATGGCGCCATCATGGCTTGAGTTCTGAAGCGAAGCTTACCCCTACCGCTGGCTGATAATACTGGTTAGCTGATTGGATAAACCATCTGTCTATCACCACCTAACCCACCTCAAAACCAACGCTGATTGGCCCGGTCGTTTGGCTAACAGCTCCAAATTTTCTCTGCCTCAAGATGCCAGACTGATCTGCCAAGTGGAAAACTGGAGCTCGCGAGATCAGGACGGTCTCACGAGGCTAGGTCGGATTCAGGACCACATGTAGAAGTGGCCTGAATCTGAGGAAAAAAAAAAAAAAAAATAAATAATAAGATCTGGGCTAGATTTGAGTGTTCACACTATCGCTACTTCTGAAGAAGCCTGACCTGGTCACTTGACCCCAAAAAAAAAAATCGCCACTTTTGGCACCAAAGTGGCCCAAATCCGATTTTTTGGCGTCGCATCGCCAGGGCGGGGATCGGCTCACGTAAAAAGGTGATGTCGGCAACCTCCCTAACTTTAGTGCAACAGCGTGCTGCGTCTGATGTCATTGTTCTTTTGGCATACGGGTCAGTTCAAAACCGCAAACAGTTCACACTGGAATCTGATATAGGCCACATTTTAAAAGGTAATGTGAACAGCCAAACAAAAAATCGGATCTGAGCAAAAAAATCAGAATCAGGCATTAAGACTTGCGGTAGCCTTACAAGTGGCGAACTCATGAACTCGCCGTTTTCATTGTCTAAAATATTCACTAAAGTTAAACATTGTGTTTTCGTTGTTCCCGATCGTTTACATGCTTAGCTAAATAAACGATAGATGTATTTAGCTAGACAACCAAGGACATTTAATCATTATGTCGTGCTACTAGCTAGCGCTAGGTACAAACACGTCGCAGACAAGATGGCTCCTGCTAATTAACGATAATTGCTCAACCCTTGACGCATCCATGTGCTCAACCAGCTAACATAATGTTGAGGCTATGTTTTAGCTAATATTGCATGCTAATGTTACCGCCAAATACATCCCCCCCCTTTTACAAGATAAGACACGAATGTATTATATTTCAGAGTTAGTTAAATCATTAAGATGCATTAATCCCATGTTAGCTAGTAGAGTGATTGGCAATTAAAGTTAGCTTCACGTTAGTTAACAAAACTATCTAAACTTGATTAAGAAACCAGATTCACACTAAACATTTTGTCAATATCAACGTATGTTGTATATATTTTTGATTTAATTTTAGGTATACTTACTTTTGGAGAAAGAGTCCCCTGGCCCCAAATCGACGAAAGAAAGTTTACCACAGGTGCATTCATCTACGAGTGCAATTTAGTTATAGACCTCTTCACTGAGCAAATTAATGCGCTTGTACATTTTTATTTTTACTTTCATCAAACACTTCTTCAGTTTACGTACGGCATAAATATATATTACAAGTGCAGTTGCTCAGAATGCATCTACTAACGACGTTATTGAAGGATTGCTAGAATAATTAATAATAAAAGCCTAGGAACTACATTTTTCAAGCGCAGTGATCCGTTTAACCTAGTGCTGTTATGTGTGCAATTGTTTAACAGCGCGAGCTCAATTGTGACCGCTAGATGTCAGCAAAGCCCGTACAGTAAATACACAGACTCGGTTACCAAGACCTACTCCACTAAGTCTCTGATCAAACTAGGATACGCATACTGTTGTTGTTTTTAAATCAGCAACAAACTGACAGATCTTCATATGAGCTTTTCAGGACACAGTTCAGCGTGCACCACAATAGGCCTACATAGTGCTGTTTAACTTCTAGTTTGTGAACAATATAAGACAAACTCTATGTAAAATCAATTATATGGTACATTTGCATCATGCAAGTGTATGTCAGATTTAAACACGTTTGTTGATTCAACCTTTTACTGTATACTGTAAATGTTGAATAAGTTAGGGGGCTAAATGGATTCAGGCTGAGCTAATGAATGAAATAAAGCAGAGATCTTCAACAGGTGGGGTCCTCAGAGTTACTGGGGCCACCAAGTGATGGTTTTATCATCTTTTGTTTTTCAAAACTTAAAGTATGTCTGAAAATATAAATAAACATAAGTCCAACATAGTAATAGCAACGGTCTATCTCAGATTTTTGTTTTTTTTCATTTAGACAATGTTGATGACAGGCTTACTAGCCTGAAATTAAGGTAGCCATCCACAGATATAGTTAAGCTTCAAGGATTCACTGTGGTACATGTATGTTTAACGTTAAAACATAATGTAAATATACATGAATATGTCAATAACTATTAGCTTAGTATTGTATGCACTATAAAAAAGTATGTATAAAGGCTTTAGGCCGCCCACATGTTATTGTAAGCCCAGTTTAATATGCAACTCAATTTAACATGTAGGTCCCTGCTCTGTCTCTCTTTCAGCTAAGGGGTCCTTGGCCTAAAAAACGTTGAGGACCCCTGAAATAAAGTATCACCATGATTTTTCTTAAAACGTATTGACTGATGGACCACAATTGATTGACTGTAGTATTGAATAAAGTATTGAGACATTGATGATATGGCCTTTTGTATAAAGTCGTCATTCCCTTTCCTTTCAAGTTTAACTTATGACCAAAAATGAATGATTTTGAAATGTGAGTGTTAAGAATGCTTTTACAAAGTCCCAAAAAAAATCCTCCTATATGCATTCCTTTTAAGAGGTACCTGATCACAAACTATTATTTCTTCCCAAACTTCCCCTCTCATCTCCACATTCTAACCATTTGAAATTGAACTTGGCACCTCAGAGGGCATTTTAAGGAAGATGTACGCAAGTCTTTCATGTCTGAGATCTAAGAGTGATTACAGATTCAGACCTGAGGGACCAGTCTGGGAAAACTCTGCTTCAGTCACTGTTTACCTGCTGGAAGAAGACTAAGGGGAGATGAAGAAAAAGGCAAGGATATCAGTGTCATCAAGCCTGACTGTGGGGTAAAAAAGGCAAAGTCACACCAAGAGCCACATAAGACAGAAATCCACTAGGGTGTATGTGTCTTTGAGGATCTGAACGGATGCATTTCAACGTCACACACACATAGTAATGTCATGTTGTCAAATGCTGAACAATACGAACCTGACACAGACAGTCCACTAACTGCAAAAGCTTCGCTTTATATATATATATATAAATATATATATATTATTTTACTTCAAAAACCACGCTATCTCTTAAAAAACTACAAAGGCCATTGAAAAAGAGTCAGAATGAAGGAAAAAGCTGAAAATGTGGCTAAGGAGTGGGCTCCAAGCTGAGCAGTGTGAGGCTGAGAAAGGTGCACCCTGCCAGGGACGTTGATGAATGCGCTTCAGGCTTCAAGCTTGCCCTGCAGCCCCCAGCGGCGTGGATTCCACGCTTACGCTAATCATGCTCTGTGAGAGACTACGGCCAAAAGCTGATGAAAGGAAACATGCAACACAGTTAGTATATCAAACTGGCTGCACTTTCACAAAATACACACCCTTCATTCTTACATTATTATCATCCCAACCAAGGATGTCACCACCGCCATCCCTGTCAGGAACATGTTCCTCTATTAAAACGTAGTATTTATTTGATATTCATAGCATTCCACCTCACTTACTGTGTCAAACGTTAAAAACAAAACAGGATCAAAGCATCCGTTCTACATAAATCACAGTGGTCCCATTACGCTTGAACTCCTGATTGCAAAACCAGAACAAGAGGGGATTCTGAATAATAAGGATCTACCATGCCATGATATCAGTAAGCGGGTTAGGAAAATTAGATTAGTCGCTTGCCTGCCGTGGAACCTAATCTGCTCTGCATCAGTGTGTTCAAAGACGCAGGCACTGCATCACAACACACACACACACACACACACACACACACACACACACACACACACACACAGACACAGACACACACACACACACACACACACACACACACACACTTGCACCATGGGTTTCTAAACCCATGCAGAATAAGCAGTCAAACCAAACATACAGTATGTTTAATCTGAAACAAACTGGTGTTCTATTTATAACAGTTTCCGGCTTTGTTGGCGATGGTGCTCAGCTGGTGTTGTCAAAATCACTGAGGTTCACTTTCAGTAGTCCTCCATCAGAAGTTTCTCCTAAAACATATGACAATGTTTGTTGCCCTAAAAAATGTATAAGCAGCCATAAATTATACTCTATCTATAAAAAAACACAAATTAATTAAGAGACAGATTTTTTTTTTGCAGCATTGTCACCTAATGTGTGAAATAGGACTATAGGTACTCCAAACATACAATTTTTGACAACATGAACATCCTTTATATAACCTAACCTTAATAAACCACATTACCTGTCTGTTAATAAAAAACTGTCAATCACCAAAGCAATTAGCCTGACGTTACAGTAAGTGAAAAGAAGTTGTTTGTGTTGTTGTTGTTTTAATTGAATAATACTGTGCTAAAAATAAGATATTGATTGTGGCAGGGTTAGCGCAGTTGGTAGAGCAGGCGCACATATATAGAAGGTGTATGCCTTGATGCAGAAGGGCCAGGGTTCGAGTCCGACTTGGACGGATTTCCTGCATGTCTTCCCCCTTTCATATCTAACTGTCCTTTCCATTAAAGGCTGAAATGCCCAAAAAAATCTTAAAAAAAAAGATATTGATAAAAGTGAAATAGTATTGAGTGATGTGTATTAAGACATGTGATGTAGCCAACAGCTATGACAAGAGATGACAACTCACTTATCTCCATGGCAACTGTGTAAACTCCATGCAGTTGAAGGGGTTAGGACATTGACATTTATGGCGTTTTTCCATTACATGGTACCTGCTCGACTCGCCTCGACTCTACTCGACTCTACTCGCCTCGACTCGCTGTGCGTCCGTTTTCCATTGCAGATTTTATTATCGCCTCAGCGTGGCTGGTCGTCATAGCGACTGCCGTGGGCGTGGCTTAGTAGCTTGCTTTCCCATTGACATATCGCCGACGCATTTCCTGGTTCTCCGTCTCCGTAAACAACATGATATCAAAGAGATAGTTAACGTTTACTGCTCCAGATTTCCCACCGTGGTCACATATATATGTCTCTAGAGTCGCTACTCGCTTTGTTTCTCTCCTATATATATTTCTCTAGAGTCGCTACTCGCTGCGGAGATAATCGCCGTCACTCTCTCACTTCTCCCTCACTCACTAGCTCCCCACACACACACATACGGCGACTCGACACACACACATCACACATGCACACACCAGCGCACCAGTATAACCATCAGGCCACTTGTATGCTACGGAGAAAGCTCTGCGAGCCTCCGGCAGCAAAAAAACACCGCTGGCTAAACTATTTAAAAATGCTGTCTCTCGCTAGCAATGCAGTGATCAGTGACGCTTCTTTCCGACCAATCAGCAGCCTGCAGGGTTTCACGTCACCTTCTCGGCTCGCCTCAGCTCGCTTGGAACCTCGACTGAGCAGGTACTAAAAAAAGTACCTGTTAGCAGGTACCAGGTACTTTTTCGTAATGGAAAACCAAAAAAGGCGAGTAGAGTCGAGGCGAGGCGAGTAGGTACCATGTAATGGAAAAGCGCCAATAGTATGTCAATTTATAAGTCTTCTGGTAGCTGTGCCAAGAGAAATCTCAATCATTCCCAATCTTACAGAGACGGAGAGTGTACGTATATGTAAGGAGATAACATGGGCACAGGCTAATTATTGATCACTAACATGCTAGTTAACATTAGTAATTAAACCTAAACAGCTAATGTAAGTCGAAACTGTCTGTGAGCTTCTCCTGTACTATACGGTAATTTCTATACTGTGCGTCAGTAAGTCGTGTGGTTATGACACAATCTTTAGCCTATTTTTATAAAAACGTCTGTTACGGAGCCATAACGTGAGGTACAAGGTAATGGAGCCTTTTATACATTCTCGTGTTTCTTTAGAAATAAACAATGGACAAATAGAGTCTTTAAACACTTCAGATGTAAAGTTATTCGCTGTGAAAGTGGCGCCAAAATGTATGTTAGTCAGTGGAATGCTAACAGGAGGTGATCTCTTTGTAGTGTCAAAATGGCGCCATTGGAGGTTTGAGTTCTAAAGCAAAGCTTACCCCCTTGGGTTAAGAACTAACAAAATTAACAAACAAACTAACCGATTGAGGCAGCCAGTAGACCAGCAACTCACGTTTTGCGAGTTAAAATGATTTTTGTAAAAGGAGTCCGGGTGGCTTTGAAGTGAGCAATATAACAACCTCAATTCCTCGTTATGAAAGGTTGTTTGACGGCAAGGTAAAGTGGGTGGACATACTCTAAATATAGCGTGTAAACTGATATTGATTTTTTGAAGTTGGGCCTTTTTCACATTTAGATGCTGATCCCGTCCCCAACAGTAAATTGCGTGTTGGGACTCCTGCCTGCTTCTCCAAACTGTGGCACATCTACTGTGACTATGGAGAAGTACCCTACCTCATACAACCCCATTTCAAAAGAACTATCGCTTTAAGGGCTTGAATCAGACTCATGATCATTCTCGCATGTGATCCTCACTTTCTCCGTCATGTCTTTCAGCAACACTTTCTAGCAAACCACATTAAATAATCCTTCAAAAAACACACACTATGGCTGAATTGCTACAGAATAAAAACATTCACTGGGTACACGCATTATCATCATCATCGCTTTCCAAATACAGAGCACTTTTTTTCATAGATGATTCAAACCCCTTATCTACACTTCCTGTGAGTCTGAGTGCCAAGGACATATCCCATTCAGCTTCCATTCATTCGGCAAATATAGTTTCCTGTTCATTTGATAACAAAAACGTCTGTCTGGTGGCCTTGACTTGTTTGAAGATTATGTGTGTATACAGATACAGGAAATCTGGGTAGAAAAAGATTGGACTCAATAGGCATGCTTTTGTCCAATGAATAAAGTAAATGTAGAAAGTAAACAATTGGAAAAGAAAAAAGAATGTGCCGGTTTGCCGAGAGAGGAACTTTTGAGCGTTGCATGATAAATTTGTTTGTAAAATGTTGTGTTTGTGAATATGCATGGTGTGTTCAAACACTAGCCAGCCCAAGCTTTTTCTTGGAGATGCAGGGGGTAAAGACAGCAGGAGGAGGAGGAGGAGGCCCATGCTGACCACGGCAGTCCTGCAGAGGCAGAGCCCCCTCGATGACACCGACAGTGAGGATGCCATCTGATCTCCGAAAAGTCAACAAGGGTTGGGCCACAGCTGGGCTGCAGGAGAACAGAGAGCAGACACGTAGCAACACCCTCCTGCTGGGAGCAGCCGAGGACAGGCGAGATCACAGCCTGCATGCCTGCGAATCTACTGTAGATTTCCTCCCCTGAAATGTGAGCAGACAGCGGGGAGGAATCTTCCTCAATTCAGTTTTCATCATTTCAGAAGCAATTTCTATTTTTAGTTTTCATTTACATACATGGTTGGATACTAACCCTTGGACTCGTGCACTCACGCATTTTGATTCTTCAACAATAAACATCACGCCATCTCCGCCGAGAAAACTCACAGTCCATCTCCTCTGTTGCCGGAGTGCCGCACCGCACAATGGGAGCCATGCAGACTTAATTTCCACAAAAAGATTAAGTGGCCTTCTGCATCACTGAAACTTTCTAGGGATTTGAAGTTGAAATCTCAGTGCTTATGCCTCGCTTTGTCCGAAGCATTGGTCTGAACAAAGGTGCAGTGAAGCATCAGCAGCAAAGAATCTAATAAGCACAATGTGGGAAGAAAGCAGAGGGGAGTGAGCATCAAAGGCAGCCAGGCACAGCATGACTGGCATCGGTCTGAACTCCCAACCTAGGACACTCAGCATGCTCTTCAGCAACCACCCCCTTTAGACCAGGCCTGGGCAGTAATTAAAACCATCATTCCCGCTGCCTCGGTATCTCATTAACCGCAGGACCCGAGGCTTTCATCCTTGCTCGTCCAAAAATATCACAACTCCACACCGGCAAAGATGAGTCCTGCACAACCAAAACACACGTCTGTGACATCTCTGAGCTGAACAGAGAATGATCCAACTCCAAAGAACAGTGGGCGATCACACAAGCCTCTCTCTTCATGTCAACTGTAATTATTATTGCACCTAACAGAGATGATTTGGAGGGAAACTGTCACCCTGCTGTTGGTTGATTCAATCTACCTGTGCAGGAAACAGATAAAATACACATATGAAAGTGCAAACCAAAACGTAACAATGACACATTTGCTCTGCGTGGAATGAGGCGGAAAAGAGCGCTTTGTATAATTTTTGTTTTCAACTACAAACGTCAACCGGGGTTTGCAACTAAAAGCGATTAAAAAAAATGAGGACAAACTGATACATTTGAAGCTCCTACGCTTTCACTATCAAAGGGAGGATTTGAAGTGGGCGAGCGAGTATCGGTTGCAGTGGTCAGATTTAGTACTTTGGCTGTAGATAAAAAGAAACTCTTCTTCCCATGTTTAATTCAGTATGAGCCATGACTAACTCATGTAATAGACTGGGCCTCTGAAGTCACTCGGAAGGCTTCTTTGCTTGCTTTGTGTACTGCAGACAGAAATGAACGTGTCACTGTATTTTGATGGGGGATGCAGGTCCTTCCTAGTGAATCAGGAAATAATCTATCTATGCTATAGCAGCAGTGCACAGCTATACTAAAACCTTAATCCACTGCATGTTATTAACCTACATGGCATTATGGCCAGGCTGTTTTAGTGCTTTCAAATGACGGAAAGAAAGCTAATGCGAAAAACAGGAGCATCATTGTTTCTTTCAGGTAAACACTGGCCTATCTTCTTCCTGTTTTTCAATAGCCAGTATATTGGCACTTTTCCATTACATGGTACCTACTCGCCTCGCCTCGACTCTACTCGCCTTTTTTGGTTTTCCATTACGAAAAAAAGTACCTGGTACCTGCTAACAGGTACTTTTTTTAGTACCTGCTCAGTCGAGGTTCCAAGCGAGCTGAGGCGAGCCGAGAAGGTGACGTGAAACCCTGCAGGCTGCTGATTGGTCGGAAAGAAGCGCCACTGATCACTGCATTGCTAGCGAGAGACCGGCATTTTTAAATAGTTTAGAGCGGTTTTTCGGATATATATGTGAGAGAAAGTGGCCTGAAACTGGTGCGCTGGTGTGTGCATGTGTGACTGGGGAGAGTCATATATATGTGAGAGAGTGAATTAAAAGTTTAGTAGCGACTCTAGAGTCATATATATGTGAGAGAAACAAAGCGAGTAGCGACTCTAGAGTCATATATATGTGAGAGAAACAAAGCGAGTAGCGACTCTAGAGTCATATATATGTGAGACAAACAAAGCGAGTAGCGACTCTAGAGTCATATATATGTGAGACAAACAAAGCGAGTAGCGACTCTAGAGACATATATATGTGACCACGATGGGAAATCTGGAGCAGTAAACGTTAACTATCTCTTTGATATCATGTTGTATACGGAGACGGAGAACCAGGAAATGCGTCGGGGATATGTCAATGGGAGAGCAAGCTACTAAGCCACGCCCGCGGCAGTCGCTATGACGATGCGATACTAAAATCTGCAATGGAAAACGGACACACAGCGAGTCGAGGCGAGTAGAGTAGAGTAGAGTAGAGTCGAGGCGAGTCGAGCAGGTACCATGTAATGGAAAAACGCCATATGTTGTGTCAAGATGGACCACAGCAGCTAGTTCTGCAGAAGCAGTTAGAGCATCTATAAAATGCTTTAATAAAAAAATTCCAACATGTTGCGTATGAACTTTCTTAATGATTTTGTGACCCTCCAGTTGCTAAACAGTTTGCCCCACCCAAACATATAAAGTGGGAGAAGTCTGTTCCTGCTGTTACATCGCCCTCACAAACATGCCAACCACCCCTCCTCTGGCTGCACAAGCAAGAAATGTGTGCGCATATGTGTGCGTGTGTGTGCGTATGTGTGTGTGTGTGTGTGTAGTACATGTATTTGAAATGGAGTCTCCCCTATCCTTTGGCCATGAGAAGCCTCTGATCTTTCAATGACACAAAGACTTGTGCAAGATGAAGATGAGCTCTCAACCTTTGTCAACATCCAGTCTGGATCCGCGGCTCTTTTAATAACAGCGGCGCATTGTTTATGTGAGTGTTTGCTCAGAAAAGGCCTCGATGCCACAAAAACACTTTATAGACCGGGTCCCCATTTCCTCCCCAGTGCCACTATGAGTCAGTCGAAATTAAAACCCAGCCACAAGCTGGTTCTCAGCCAAATTCAGCTAACTGACTCTCTCCCGCTCTGTTTCTTTGAGAAGCCTTTGATGTTAGCAGGGGGCTTTTGCACTCGCAGTGATGGTAACGAATGATACTTTAAGCGATTCTTTTTTATCCGGCGAGCTTAATGAAAGATTAATGGGTTTGATATTTTCCCTTGTTTATATTTTATTCAAAAAGTAAGCCGTGGTCCTTGGAACCTGTTAAAAAAATCTTCTCGGTAATGATTTTCTGGATTTTCTGGAAGTCATACTATGGTCTTTGGCTTTAAAACGCAATGGGAAGTGTTGAGTGTCTTCTTAGCAACGTTATCTTTACATGAAAAGCGTTGACCTTGAGTGCCGTGCCTATGTCTTTGTCTGATACGGATGGAGCATATTGCAGCCGCGGCAGAGATAAGTTCATTTCCATACGTCCTAATTCGGCTGGCTGCAGACTCCCTATTTCACTCTATTTCACAGCTCAAAGGATGAAATGATTGAGACTTAGTGGATTTTGTAGTGACAGTCTATAGACTTTCCCCTCCAGCGTAAGATATTGCTTGTTGAACAGAAGGTTAATGGGCAATTTGATGATAAAGAGGAAATGTACAGCTGACTGCCAATCAGAAAAGATTTGTTTTCCTATTCCAGGCGTCTCAGTGTAGGGGATATTGTCTTTCAATAAAATCTGATTGTTTATTGTGTATTGCTGATGGTGAAGAGTCGAAAAGATCCAATGTCAGGCAAATTAAAGCTAACCTGACTCCGCCAGATGGATTGCTTCGCATTTGCTCGGCATATCCATCTGGGAACTTTCCGTTGGAGAACTTTTGGGAAGGGGTGAAAATACTGGTTAGCTGATTGGATGAACCATCTGTCTATCACCTATGTTGGTGATAGACGGGCCAAATCAACCAATCAGATCCACGAAGCGTATGAAAATACAACCACAAGCCCGCCCCTGCTGCTGCAGGCAAAGCATAGCTCATTAGCTCAGCAAGCAAGCAACATGTCGGTAAAGGATATTTGCCGTTTGTGTAACGAGAATTTAGGAATAAAAGTCACCATTTCAAGTTCCCGGACCATATTCCAAAAGAAGGATCCAAGAGAAAAAAGCATTACCGAGCGGCTAACAGAATTCGGGCTACCGCTGTCTGAAAATACTGGTTAGCTGATTGGATAAACCATCTGTCTATCACCACCTAACCCGCCTCAAAACCAACACTGATTGGCCCGTTCGTTTGGCGAACGGCTCCGAATTTTCTCTATCTCAAGATGCCAGACTGATCTGCGAGCTCGAAAAAAAAACAAAAAAAAACTGGAGCTCGCGAGATCAGGACGGTCTCACGAGGCTAAATTAAAGCCATATCCAAACAAAACCACTCATGCTCTGGGATGTTACTACTCCCTTTTAGTAGCCCTTCTCATAAATGGTTCAGTCATTGTTTGTGACCTGAAGTGTGCTTCAATAACACTGTCACATTTAGAGAATGTAAGATTTCCTCGCATTTCTTTTTTAAGATCATGAAAAGTCTTTTCCCCCTATGGACAGCATGACGAGATCAACATCAAAGACTTCCTCTAAACATTATTTTTAATGCACTGTGTTTCACTGACCAAGCATTTTTGCTGCTGTTAATGGATGTATTCAGAAGAGATCTTTTCCATTGTGGATACAATGAGTACCATAGCCTGGGAACACCCTGACGAACTTCCGGAAAATTTGCTCTGCAAGTCAGTCTGGCCAAGAGCCCATTCAAGCCCATTTCCAATTTTTCCAAATCGAGGCACCAATCACAACCGTTGAGGCGGGCTTTACAGGATGACGATAGCGCAGCGACAGCCAGCAGATTTGTGTTTACATTCAACATGACAGCCACCGAAGCGCAGCAACCGTTCTCTTCGCTGCTACGTCACCCGGATCGTTGGTCTGATTGGTTGAAGGACTATCCAATTGCCAAAAAGTAATATGTGAAATATTTTCTCATCTGAAGTTTCTTTATGCGTGAAGTTCTATTCGGCTTTGTTTTGTTAAAAGGGGCACTTACTGCTTTTACACATGCAGTTCAGTTTACTTGTCATGAGGCAGACTGTTCTCCCTAGAAAACCAAGAGCATCAGCTGTTTCAGTAAAATGCCCAAAAATGGCGTGGCCATAGAAACTATGACTCTTGTCCATAGGGAATAAAGGAAGAAGTAGTGTTATGTTTTATAGAGCGACAAAGTCTAGAGGGAGGACATCAGGGTGGAAGGTTGGGTCAACAAAATGTCAGACTTTGAAGGGATAGTTTGGGTATTTTGAAGTGGGGTTGCATAAGGTGCTTATCCTCAGTCAGTGTGTTACCGATAGTAGACGTCGGACAGCACGCCCCTAGTTTGAAGAAGCAGATAGGAGTCCCGACACAGAAGCTAACCTATGTACTGCTGTGGACGGGGGCAGCAGCACAACACACTTCAGCCACCCAAACAAAGTAGCCTACCACAAAAATCATCAGTTATATTTAGAATATTTTCACCGCTTTACAGTTAGTGTAATGTCTTATGTGGATCTGGAGAGATCTTTCTAAATGATGTCACAGAATAATGAAATCTATCTATCTATCTATAAGTCAACGAGAAATTCAGGATCCAGTGTTTATGGAGTTAGTTGTAACTTAGTTAATTGTAATAGGGACTTCAATCAGGATGTCTCGACTTTTGCTTCTTCAATTTTGGTTTTGACCATTGTTCTTTTTAATCTCTTAAATCACATGTCCCCCAACTTTGTGCTGAAGAGCCCCTTGAACTCAATAATAATAGGCTAAGAGCTGATGTGGTGGCATTTCCTGGTGACCTAGTGGTTTAGATAAATGAAGGCAAAAATACACAAAAGAATTATTCAAATATAACAGATGTGGTATTGCAGCTAAATGCAGAAATAAATATAAAGTAGAGCAAAGTGTGGGATTATGATTTATAATAGCATTCACATAAATCACCATTGTTACAATGCTGACTACTACGGTAAAACCACTGTGGTATACAGCATACCACGTACTGAATTTCTCTCATAAAGTGTCTGTCAAAAATACGAGAGGATTATATTCCCCAAATAAAACGAGGATAGATCTGGTCTATGCTAAGACACTGGTTGTGACACATTTTGTATGGAATCTAAAATTCCCTTTCAAAGGGGGAAACAAGAAGAGTGGCATAGATCCACATCAGCAGTCGCAACCGTTACTTCCTGTGGTCTGGTGCTTACTGCTTTAATGTGTACAGGATGAAGGAGTGTGTTGTAATCAGGAACCCACAGGACCAGTAAAGGACCCACTATAGTCTGCCACAGCCACAGGACGGATGTGAACCCTTAGAAGACAGACTGCAAGTGTGTGTTTGTGTTTGACTGTGTGAGAGCACCGAGTGAAAGAAAAAAGAAAGAAAGAAAGAAAGTAAAAGCAGGGACTGAGAGGGAGAGCATTTAGGAGGGAACAGTATGTTTTTGAGTGTCAGGGCCTCCTCTGGCCCTGAGGCTATAGTAGGCTAGTCTCTCTCTCTCTCTCTTTACTTTCTCTGCCTCTGTCTCCCTCTCTCCCCCCTCTCACTCTGCCTCTCTCTCCCCTCTCTCCAACCTAGTGCTCTGTGATTTATGCCTTCCCTCTGTAATTACAGTGCCAACCGCATCAGCCGTCAGGTTCAGATAGGGTGAAGCACAGACATGCCCCATCACCTTGAGAGCAGCAACTCGCCAGCTCTATACAGCTGCAATTTTCCCTTCAGCCTAATCTCTTTGACATTGGTTCTAGGAACATATTTGTGTGACAACAAGACACTGCAGCGCCAGACATCAGTCAATTGTTTTCCATTAGAAGACACAGTAAGGTTATGGAGAACGTATGCTCTGCGAGTGAATCAAATAAATTTCTGTTGATTGATTTTTGCTCTTATCACTGTGCTTTACTCGTGGTCATTTTACTGAGGTTCATTACTATTTAACTGACATGTGGGGGGGCAGTGCCCCAGTAACACTAAGCCTCAACCCCAACCCCTCTGGCCCCCCTTAACTGTGGCAAATATTTTCATACATTTTTAACCCCACCTTTATCCCCAAAGAGGGGATATTATTCATGTGCATTGATAAATAAGATGTAGGTTAACATTGAATGAGTATTCTTGTGTTTATTGTTATATGTGTACCCTTAGTCTTTTGTAGAACCAAACCTATCAAGGGTTGATGGTATGTAACACTACTTAATATATTAGGTACCCCTAAAATCGCATGTGGCCCCTCCATTTAAAATGGCCTTGAACCGCCACTGATCGTAGCTCAAAGTATTAATGCACATGACACCAGCTCACTTGCAACTGGCGCAACAGTCCTTCACTCCATCTGTGGGATGAAATATGATTGGCGGGATTTTGGACTTGGTAACCTGCAGCGTGTATTTACCACCTGACTCGACATGTCCTTGGATATAAAACAGCCTTTCAGATCCCACAACAGAGAGGAAATATATCTGTTGCCATGTGTTTTGGGAAGGGAAGCCCTTGAAATTTCAGAGCTCTTCTTTGCACTGTATATGTATTTATGGGGATGTCCGTGACACACCAGGCATTGTCAGTGGACAGAAAGCTCTCTTTGGCATCCCCCTCGGTAAAGCAGCACGATAGAAAGTCAGAGAAAGAAAAGAAAGAGAGGAAGAAAGAGAGAATGTGCCCACATGAGTGTGACATAGTGCTGCCGGACTGATTTGCTCACCATGACAACCGTGCAGAGGGGGGCGGGGGCCGAGGTACCCCCTGGCTTTTCGGCCCGGCACAATACGGAGAGGCACGGCTGTCTTAACCTCAGTGACATCCCTGTTGTCAGTGGGTCAAATCCTTGAATATCAATGAAGTGACTCGGTGCCCCTTGCAGTGGTCCTCAAAAGTGTCCGACTCACATAAGAAGCTCTCGCAGTCCTCTCTGACCCCTCCTGACCTGCTTCCAGCCTCTTGCCACATTCAGACCAGAAAGACTGATTCCAAAGGGTTAAACAACGCTTAACCGCTGCATATGCATTCCTGCTTCCAGTTTGAAGTTAGCTTAGTAAATTTGTTGTCTGCTAGAGCAGTGATCCCCAACCAGAGGTACTTTAACCCCAGGGGATACTTTTGCAGCTGTTGGGGGGGTTAGAGAGATTGCATGAAAATTAGATAGCAAGTGAGAAGATATGTCGAAATGGTAAGGTAAGTAATGGATAAACAGTTGAAATAGTTAGCTAAAAGTATGGGTAAACACTTGAAAAAGTTAGCAATACGTAATGGATAAACACTTGAAAAAGTTAGCTATAAGTAATGGATAAACAGTTGAAAAAGTTAGTTATACGTAGGCCTAGTGGATAAACAGTTGAAAAAGTTAGCTATACATAATGGATAAACAGTAGAAATAGTTAGCCAAACGTAATGGATAAACAGTTGAAATTGTTAGCCCAAAGTAATGTATTTGAAATAGTTAGCTTAAAGTAATGGATAAACAGTTGAAATAGTTAGCCAAAAGTAATAATTAAAAGGGGGGGAACAACACATATGTTAGCGAAGTTGCATGAAAATTAGATAGCAAGCGAGAAGAAATGTCGAAATGGTAAGGTAAGTAATGGATAAAAACTTGAAAAAGTTAGCTATACGTAATGGATAAACAGTTGAAAAAGTTAGCTATACGTAATGGATAAACAGTTGAAAAAGTTAGCTATAAGTAATGGATAAACAGTTGAAAAAGTTAATACGTAATGGATAAACAGTTGAAAAAGTTAGCTATACATAAGGGATAAACAGTAGAAATAAGTAGCCAAACGTAATGGATAAACAGTTAAAATTGTTAGCCCAAAGTAATGTATTTGAAATAGTTAGCTTAAAGTAATAGATATGCAGTTGAAATAGTTAGCCAAAAGTAATAATTAAAAGGTTGACCAAAACATGACCAAAATTGACCAGAAGAATTTGACAATACACTGACAGTTCCATTGTATGAAAGCAAATATATTGTAATATCCACTTCTTTTACATAGTGTTAATTAATCCACTTTAAAATCAGTTGAAATGAACATCAGGTCAGTGAGTGAAGAGGTAGATAGGGATAAATCTGATTGGGATGATGGGGTACGTCAGATTAAAAAGGCTGGGAACAACTGTGCTAGAAATCTTTTGATAGCAAACACCACAAATTATAATTCATCCAGACTAAACACATTTCTCAAACACATAAGCACTCAAGTACAGGCTGCAACCAGAGCAGCATTCCTAAAACAGCGCCACCCATCACCTACATCTAGTCTTTTGCCTGCCTATATTTTGTCATCTGCGGCACTGCTCCTTTCTCTCCTTTCTCTCCTTTGAAGAGCAGAAGAACAGAGGCTTGTCTTTATGTTGTTTTGTGAATCTAGCCATGTTGGTTCAAAGTCTTGTCCATGACCCGAGGCAATGATCAAATAGAGAGCTAAATTTAGTTATTCATTTCCATGGCAGCCATTCTTGCTTATGATACACTGTATTGGGAACATTTATAATAATACTGTGCAGATGTTGTGCAGTAAATATGCGGATACATAGTTTGCATGTTTTTGTGGAACACCCTTTAACACAGAGTGCAATGGCATGCCTTTGGCTTGGGCCAGCTGCGTTATGGACTACAATCTGTTTATTTTTTATTTGGCCATGTAAATGCTGGCTATGCTCACATCTGTTCTTGAAGACTTTGAGGTGTAGAATGAATTAAATCTTTTGGAGACCTTACTCATCTAAACTAAAAATACGAGTGCATTTTATTCAAGTGTTGACAAGTTTACGAATATAAGCAAACCTCAAACCGCCTCTCAAATCAAAAGCTCAGGAAATACATTTCAGTGTGAAAAAATGCCTCAAAGACTGTAAGTCACTATGTAAACACAGACAGCAAGTGGGGCAACAGTGTTTCAATTGGGTTGTCATACTTCAATCACAGACCGTCCCTTTAAGTGGGCCGTTATTTTCCACTCAGGCCAGATAAGTGGGTCCTGACCCCCTTCTCTGTGTAGATTAGCCGCTGCTGCCATCACTCCCATTACTATTATCAGGACCAGACAATCTGGCCCGCCACCAGTGTCCAGGAACCCCAGATTATTTTGCCATGCTATAGCTTGATTACTCAAAGGAACATGTGCACTGGTATCAGATACAGTCGCAAAAACCCAACAATAAAGTCGTTTATCATCTCCTCAACTGTTCCTCAATACTTACCCCAAATTGCTTCCAGTCCTGTCACTGCATAAAGCAAGCTGGGAGCAAAATGGGACATTGTCTTGGACTGCTGTAGACACATGTTATGTGTTGTGGGTGCCCATTCCTATTAACTTGATGCCCAAAGAAAAAAAAGAAATACTCTTCAAGCGGCACGGATTTTTGCCATACCGACGAGAATGTGGCCAAATTCTGAGCAGTAAAAACACAAGCAAGCTGACAAACGTAGAGGTATTGTTGTGTTACCTTGTATTTTACAACTATATAAAAGACTTTGAATGGCAAAATACTGATAGTGTGACTACCAAGTAACTGAATACCACAACTAACTGAAAACAGACGCTGTATCATTTTCTGCTGTCATCGTGTGTTCATGGATTGGAATTAAGATCTCTGATACAGCTTTTCTTATGTACGGCATATGCTGTTTTCAGTGGTGGAACACGGTACATTTACTCAAGTACAACACTAACTGTACTGTAAGTACAATTTTGACAGTCTTGTAAGATTGTAAACAGTGGGAAACAGCTGGCCTGGCTCTGTCCAAAGGTAACAAAAGTGAGTGGTTGGATAGAACCAGGCTAGCTGTTTGCCACCGTTTTCACTCTTCAAGCTAAGCAGGCTCTAGCTGCATATTCACCATAAATGAGGGTGCATTGATTAGATTAGATTAGATTAGATTCAACTTTATTGTCATTGTGCAGAGTTCAAGTACAAAGACAACGAAATGCAGTTTCCATCTAACCAGAAGTGCAAAAAAAGCAGAAAAGTGCAATGTGATACAAAGTATAGACAGGTGGTGCCTAGACAGAACAAGAAATATATTGCAGTGTTATAAGAGCAGAATAAATATGGCTATGTAATATGAACAACGTATGAACAACATGTACAGATATGTGCAATGTAGTAGCAGTGACATTATAATAGTAGTAAGAATAATATAGATATATACAGTGTATTAGCAGAATCCTTACTATTTACTGTATTTAAAGTAGTTTGAATAAGCTCCACCTCAAACAGCTACAACAGTTAAATACTACTTACATGTTAATATGTCAGTAATACTAATGCAATAATACATATTTAATAATTATATTTAACTTCTGATTTAAGTACATTTTGATGATGGTACAGATTTTGAATACAGGACTTTTATTTGTAATACAGTGTTTACAGTGTGGTATTATACTTAATTTAAGGCTCTGGATACTTCTTACTACTTTTTTTAAATTCTTTATTTAACCATGCAAGTCAATTAAGAAGAAATTCTCATTTACAATGGCGGCCCGGCTACCACATGTTGCCACTTGGCACTGGCCACCACTTGTCAGCAGGACGTGGTCAAGACATCACCATGTCAACTTATCCTACAAACTTAGACTGCAAACAATAAGTAAATAGCCAAGTAAATTGCCTATTAGTAGCCATTAAGGGTTTTTATTATTGGACAATACATCATAACATATTAGTTGCAGAATAATGCATACAAAATGTTCTGGTTGTCAAGTTGCATGCACACATTTAGTGGGTTGATGTTTTTATCGTCTGCCAGCATAGGTTGCATTTTTTTTCTTAGCAAGTGTGTTAGGGGTGAAAAGAAAAACATTCACACACAGTTGTGAGGTGTTTGAGAATTTACAATAGTACCTGAAGTTAGTAAGTTATTATTAAATGGGTAATAGTAGTTGTAGTTGTAGTTTATGTAAAAGTAGTCAAATGTCTGCTGCATACAGCATATTCTGCCAGCAGGGCCAGGATGTTTTCTCCAAGTTTATGTGACAGCTGATTGTGTAGTTTCCTTTCATGTTCTCCCCCTCTGTGCCATCTTTTTTTGTTAAGTTTGCTGAGAGTGTCTTTGAACTGAAGGCATTTTCTCCCAGCGGTGTTCACGAGCCCTGCCAGATTCATCATCATCCCTCTCCCTCTGTCTATCCTTCTATAGTGCCTATACTGTCTGTAAAACTCACACACTCAAAAATATATACACATGTAGACAGTCCCCTGTTGTGCTTGCTCTCTCCACTCCACCATCAATCCTGCCACTGCCTTCATAACATCTCTGAAAAACGCCACTTACCTGTGACAAATAAAAAATAAAAATAAATAAAAATAAAAGTGCAGATGTTGAAGACACACGTACGCATGTACTCACATATACATGCAGTTGATGATGTATGTGCTTTATGGAATGCCATTTATGAAGTTGTTGATTTTCTGCAGCCACTCACTGCGTCTGAATTTCTAACACACACACACACACACACACACACACACACACACACACACACACACACACACACACACACACACACACACACACACACACAGACACAGTTATTCTGCTGTTAGAAAATCACAGCTCTTTGCAGTGTGGATTAGGAAGGTGACAGATTAGAGTCTGCTACTAAATCACCATGGCGAAAAACCTTGCTTCCAGCTGACACCAGACTATTCACAACCATAACCACACAATCTCTTGCCTTCCCGGTCACGTTGCAACGCACGGGTACCAACGCACGGGTGCCAACGCAAAACTTCCTACTTACACTTGAAAGTGTTGTGTTAAAAGTTGCATATCCGTCATTGCGATGGTGGAGAACATCATGTTCTACTTGTTAAGTTAAATATTAGTTCAACATTTTGATAGAAATGCTCTTTCCCTTTCATGTCCAGAGTTAGATGAGAAGATTGATACCACTGCTGCCTGAACAAAGGTTGAATTCAGGTTGATGACATTTTGTGGTCTGATATTGTGTATAATCTGCTGAAAATGCCCTTGCACCTGTCATCCCATCTCCATATGTTTCACGGTATGCACTGCATTACAGTATTTTCCCATAAATGTATCACTCTTGTTAAGGAAAAGATGCTTCTAATTGTGAATGTGGCTCTGCAGTAATTCTGAGAAAATATCTTTGATGAATAGCCAATTATTGTTTTTCTCATCTCTCATATAGTTTGCCAGCTATCAGCGTGCATGCCATCACATGCATGGAACCACACGAGCCAAAATCCGAGAAAAATATAGAGCTGGGCTTGGGGAGGGGGAGGGGGGGATGGATGGGTGGGGGGGGCTATGCGCTCGCATACAAAAAACAATGTCTAAAAAGTAGCAGGAGTTGCCGTGCTCTTGTCTGTGTGATGTTGCATTCAACCTAACTAGTCCTCCAAGGAAGTGCGCCGCTGCCCTGCTTGTATGCAGGGGGAGTGTCTGTTTGCACAGGTCTCTGTCAGTTAACACTAATCTGCCTGATCTCCACCTCAAAGTCAATCACTTCTCCACATGCAAATAAACATATTCAGTCCTCTTTCAAACCAAAGCCACTATCAAACACTTGTTTGATCAGCAGAGGGCCTGCGAGGCAGTTCATTATGCATTTGAAAACCAGTGCCCTGCCCCCACCTCGCGGGAAGAGAACTCATTGTTGCCAGGTTTTTATGTAATTACTCTCACCTTCAGCAGAAACAACTGTGTGTGTGTGTGTGTGTGTGTGTGTGTGTGTGTGTGTGTGTGTGTGCGTGCTGTTAGCATGGGTTGTTACTGCAGATTGAGCATATATACTGTACTCTTATATTGCCCTAGATTCTTTGCTGTGTAGATCAATTCAGAACATGAAGCCCACCCACACCTTCAACCATAATCCTCAGAACTCTGGATTTATGTACCAGAAGAACTTGAGGGATGAAAGTGTGCTTTCATTGCATTCTCTGATAACATTTTGGTCTGCGAAACTTGCAGCTCTCTCTGTAAAGTTGTTTTTTCCTTCAATAACCCTCTTACTCCAAGTTACTTCTTCAGCAGGAAAACGGTTTCATTTGTCATGATGCACCAACTATTTTCTTATTCTCCGATACAGCCAAAGGAGGCAGAACTCTCCAAAAAGGCTTCAGATCTACAATGTAGAGCAGCTGTCTGATAAGAGAAGTGCAAAGAATCAGTATGGGTCTACAGTGATGGAATGTAACTAAGTACGTTTACTCAAGTACTGTACTTAAGTACAAATTTGAGGTACTTGTACTTTACTTGAGTTTTTTCTTTTTATGCCACTTTCTACTTCTACTGCGCTACATCTCAGAGAGAAATATTGTACTTTTTACTCCACTACATTCATCTGACAGCTTTAGGTACTAGTTACTTTACAAATGTATGATTTTTGCGCACAAAACACATACAAATACGATGTTTTATTATAAATTAAACTACCCAACACTGTATAGGCCTACAAGTACAGCTGAAATGATTATCCGATTAAAAACTTATGGCGTTTTTCCTTATCAAGGTACCTGCTCGACTCGCCTCGACTCTACTCGCCTTTTTTGGTTTTCCATATGAAAAAAAGTACCTGGTACCTGCCAACAGGTACTTTTTTTTAGTACCACCTCAGTCGAGGTTCCAAGCGAGCTGAGGCGATACCAAAAGGTGACGTGAAAACCTGCAGACTCCTGATTGGTCATAGAGAATCGTCACTAATCACTGCGTCATCATTGCTAGCGACAGACGGGGGTGTCCTGAACAAACCCGCAGTTTTTAAACAGTTTAGCCAGCGGCGTTTTTTTTGTTTTGCTGCCTCCAGCTTCATTTGAAACAAAATGTGTTTTCTGGCTGTGGCAACAACGACACACCTTTGACGTTCTATGTGTGTGTCGCGTTAGGTCACGGCAGTTTCCTGCGGCGGAGCTATGACGACCAGCCGCGCTCACCTCACGCATGAGGCGGTACTAAATCTGCAATGGAAAAGGGAGGAGTCGAGCCGAGCCGAGCTGAGCTGCTACTAGCAGTGGGTAAACACCATTAGTTGATTGACAGAAAGGTTTTGATCGTTTCCAGTTTCTAAACTGGATTTTTTTCTGCATTGATTACTTTTACTTACTATATACTACTTTAAGTACATTTTCGACAATACTTACATACTTTTACTTAAATAACATTTCCATCATACATTTTCTTACAGTGTGGTATTAGTACTTTTACTTAAGTAAAGGATCTGAATACTTCTTCCACCACTGTGGGTCTAGCCTAGCGCATTAAGAGCATACATGTTGGAAGAAACACACCCACCCCTGAGCACCAGCCAAATTCCTTTGTCTGTATGTTGTGTGTGTGTGTGTGTGTGTGTGTGTGTGTGTGTGTGTGTGTGTGTGTGTGTGCGTGCGTCATGTATGAGTCTGTGACATTGAGAGGCTAAGCACTGCTTTCCAAACAGACAGGTCTGAACTAGTAAACAGGTGCTGCTGGAGCAGCTGAGGATGAGGACATGGGGCGTTTCCACCGAGCCTGATCAAAGACAAGCTGTCTCAGCCGCCAGTCATCCCGGCGACTTGATTTATGTCACTGTGTCAGAGAACTTTATGACTGTTTGCAAAAGCAGCAGACAAAGTTAAGGTACAAAGGTTCCTCCAACCACCTCGCATACAAAAAGGTCTTTCCTTCCTGCTACTGTCAGACAGACTTTACAATCAGCACTGCTCCCAGTAGACCACATATCGGACTGATAAACCGCGCAATAATAGTCTGACTGTGCAATACAGTAAATACATTTGACTTTTTTTATTCTCTTTACTCATATTTATTTAATGTTTGTTTCTCTTTAGAGTGTCTTGTACTTTCCCCCCTATCCCTTGCTGCTGCAACTGTGTGAATTTCCTCATTGTGGGATTATTGAAGGGTTTTTGAATCTTGAATCCTGAATAAAACGGCATGGAGAAGAAGGTGTAGTCATTTATTGATACAGAAGCATTCATGTTTTGGACTGGGGGGGTGATGTGTCCTCGCAGCTCTCCCTCTGAACTGGAATCAGCCTTTGACATTGCAGAGGAGGCTTAATTGTTCTGTCATTTTGACTTTATGTTTGTAATACTGCTCGGTTCCGCCAAAGACACTTGACATCAGCTCAATTACAGAGTGTGGAGAGCCGAAAATCCTGGCTCGCCGGCAAACCAGTCAGATTAAATTAAATCAAGTAATTATCAAACGGTTTGACGCCGTTTCAACAACACCGATACACAAGCAGAGGCTCCGTTTTTTCAACAAATCATAAGCCAATGGCGACACTGCTATATCTCCTGCATGGCATGAAAGAATGAGAGACAGGAAGTGGATGAGTGTGGGGTGACGTATGACGACATGTAGGTCGGAGATTCATCAGCTTTAGTCACATAGTTGTGGCGGGATTTCCCCGCTTTGTCAAATAAAACCTGTCATCATGTTTAATGATCAGCAGCGGCAGACCAAAGATGATTCAAATTCCCTCGGCTGAGAGACACTCCTGGCTTGAAAAGCTGTGATCTGATGTTATAAGACCTATACTTTTAAAGGCCTAAATCCAGCGATACATACAGTTGAGTCTGATTTCTCCACACACACAAAAAAAACTTTCTTGCCAGCAATACTTTGCCCTTGCTCTAAGCAGGATTTTTTTTAATTTTTTTTTTCCCTTTGAAGAGAGGAGAAGAAGCAAAGTGAAGCCTGCTTGGCTGAAGAAGCCCTGGAGGCGGGTGGTAACTGTCATTTATATTTACAGCCTTCCCAGACACCTCGGGGGCTGTTATCCAGGTGGCCTCTGTTGAAGCTCTCAGAAGCACTCGCACCTTTTTCGCAACTCAGAGTATCAATAGACACTGGCTGACTTTGATTCAGCCACATAGAGGTTGTGAGTCATGTGCTTTTGACTGTTTAAACCGTTTGGGTTGACGCTGGAACTTGAATGCCCTCCGGGATAAAGCATTACTACACTTTTGAAACTTTATTAAACCGGAGAGGACTCTCTACCAGAGGTTTTAAACTCTCAATAATAGATTTGAAATTGAAGCACAAAAAGGCAGAAAAGGCCTTATACTCTTCTCTTTTTTACATTAATTAAATTGTACGTGGTTCTGTCTTGACATATGTGTACATGCAGGCGGTGACTTCAAGTATCCATGTTTTCATGTTGCTCTGTCAGCACTGTCAAGGCAAAAACAATTGCCATAGCTTAGAGTCAAGACTAGACTTGTGGCTCTCAGAGCACGTACCTTAAAGTTGTTGACGGCGTGAAGATCGTTTAACACACCAAACATCTCACGATACCGCACAACGTATTCAGTTTGCTCACGCTTTCAGAAAGCCGCTTCAGTCAATATGTAACTACTTCAAATCCGGGCCAGATGTGTCTTTAGAAATGTCACTATGCTTTGCTGATAAGAAGAGAAGAGATGACAGATATTTTGTATTTTTGGTTTGCAGCGATCCTCTTTTCAAAGTCAAACCCTTCAAACGGTCTAATCCTGTCCTGAATGAGAGCTGGATTATTGTATAACCCCTTCATTGATACGCAGCGACACACGCAACACAGCTAGAGAGAGAGAGAGAGAGGGAGAGAGAGAGGGGAAGAGAGGGGACTAAAAAAAGTTGTATAACCACTTCAGCTGGGGTTGAAGAACTATACAAAGGGTTATATAAGCATCCAGCATAAGGGCAGTGAGGAATCTAAAAAAAAAAAAAAAATCATTAACAGGTTATCAAAACCCTGATGTAAACCACAGCTATAACGGTGGACATTTTAGTCAAATAAACACAACGGTGAAGATGCTAATTTGTCTATGGGATGACACCAGCACTTTCCATTTTCATCTCCATGAATAATGGCTGTAATTGTGCACACTGTTTCAAGATTCAATTTTCTCTTCAAACAGTACGTAGTCCAAATGCAAAAAATAAAATAAAATAAAGCCACTGCATCAAACCTATGAATAAAATGTGATTTTATATTAAAAATTAGCTCAACTAAACCTCAAACTATATGCAAAGTTACTTTGTTGCCTGAATATAAACAGCAAACGGAAGGCCATGTACAATCCTTTAACTTCATATTTCTTTGCTTTAAGTTGTCTTTGATGCAGCCACCAGAGAGACAAACATTAATGTCCCATTGTTTCCTTATGAACATTTAAAAACTGGAATAAAGATGCTGCTATTTATGCTTTCTGTGTGTGTTGACATAAGCACAAACATGTCAAGCATGGTTACATCCTTTTTGTACAAGTGTTTTGCCAAAGCAAGAGATATACTGTGTACATCATTGTACAACATTTTTGAGCTGATCTGAACTGGTCATAACATCAATCCGTTATTACTATTGTAAAAATGTCTCTTTGTGTCACCTTTTGGTCACCTGAACAGTGCTGTCACTGTCAATTATATTTAAAGTTATTCTGAATCAGCCAAACGTATCGTTAGAACCCAGCTCTGACATACCATCACATTAACAAATGACGGTGAATGATTTAGATTTTTAGGATGTATTAAAATGACGGCTGCAAACTGAACTTTGTACAATAGCCAGAAGGCACAAGTGCTGCAATAGTAAAATTGATAAGACAACACCAGCTTTACGCGGCTGTATGAGAAGGAGAGGGAAGAACAACACAGTTGCAAAACACAATTCGGGCTTTTTACGACATTCAAAACTAGAACGTTTTATTAATTTTTCTATAAAATCTGATGTTTTTAGAAATATATACAAATGTTCCCTTGTGCTATAAAACAGCAAAGGAAAAGAAAAAGGGAAAACAAACATTTTACAACATAAACGTGTACAAATAACTTCTCAATAACGAGTGCTTGATTAATTTATGGCGTGGATTTGCCTCCCAATGGGCAGTTCGGAAGGTCTTGAGCGCTTTTAAACAGCTGCTCTCACTCCAGTTCAAACATATGTATCACACTGCCTCCATTTCCATTAAAAAGCCTCGAAGCACAACACTCATCTCCCAAACCAATTTTCTCCATTGTCTGTGGTGTCCTTTCATTGTCTGTAATCTGTCACTAACAGTACAAGTGTTTGTTTTTTTTTGCCTGTAAGGAAAACATCTATTGCACATTTTTCAAGTGACCCCGTGGCACATCCAAATGGTTTATTCCACTCTTTTTGTCTGGGGGACAATACGATTTTTTTTCTCTCTACCAAGTTCCTCAGTTGGATAAGTGAATCCAGGAGTAGCAGATTTTTTTTTCCTCTCAAACAAAGGCAGCTCTATTTGCATGAGATGGCTCAAGACACACAAAAAAACCACGTTTGCATAAATAAAACATGAACCTTGATATTTTTTTTGATGGCACTCTGATTACAAAGTCTCATTAAGTAAGGGCTTTACAAGTATGTTTTGGGTTTATACAAAAAAGAGCCAGCTCATACACATGTTGGAGGGGGCCGTGTAGGTTCATATTTAGTACTGTGCCCTTTGAGAGATGGGTGAGGTTTGATGTAAGGCCTGCTGCTGGTAAACACACTGGCAGCCTTCCTCCTCGTCCTCTTCTTCAGCTTCCTGCTGAACACGTTCTGCCATGACTGCAGCGTCTTTGAGGTCCAGATCCACATGCCGCTAGTGATGCCCACCACCAGCAACATGAAAATCTTCACCATGAAGATCTCAACAGCCGGGATGGAAGTCTTCATGACGCACTCGTCTGACTCCGGCCTGCTGCTGTCCACGCACTTCTGCTCCGCTGCCAGGACGCGCCAGTAGTCCATGTTGAGCCTCTCGTAGAAATAGCAGGCGATGACGCAGGTGGCCGGGACAGTGTAGAGCACGGAGAAGACCCCGATGCGAACCATCAACTTCTCGAGCTTGTCCGTGTTCTCGCCCTCTGTTTTCATTATCTTACGAATGTGGAAGAGGGCCACGAAGCCAGACAGCAGGAAGGAAGTGCCGATAATAAGGTAGCAGGAGAGAGGAATGAGCACAAAGCCCGTGAGAGCTTTGACGTCCATGCTGCCCACGTAGCAGACGCCCGTCAGCTCGTCCCCGGCCACCTTCCTCATCACCAGGATCATGATGGTCTTCACGGCCGGGATGGCCCACGCCGCCAGGTGGAAGTAGCTGCTGTTGGCCTCAATGGCCTCGTGACCCCACTTCTTCCCCGCAGCCAGGAACCATGTGAGGGTCAGGATAACCCACCAGAGGGAGCTGGCCATGCCAAAATAATACAGGATGAGAAACACAATGGTGCAGCCGGTGCTCTCCAGACCCTCCTGGATAATATACTGCACCCCATTGTCTCGGTCACAGGCTATTCTGTCAGCTCCCACAAAAAGTCTGATGAGGTAGCCCACCGAGTAAACACAGTAGGACATGGAGAGGAAAATGATCGGCCTCTCGGGGTATTTGAACCGCTGCGGGTCTATGAGGAAAGTGAGCACGGTGAAGGCGCTGGAGACAAAGCAGAGGATGGACCAGATGGCTGTCCACACCAGAGAGAACTGCTTGTCTCCCTGACTCCAGTACACGTCCACTTTGGGGTAGCATTTTGGGGCACAGGACTCACTTTTCTCCACAAAGTGAAACTTGCCAGGATTGCTGCACGTCTGCCTGCTGCTGCCGCTGTCCTTAGGATGCAGGTCCTGTCCGTTTAGGGGCCGCTGGGGCCTGAAATCTGGAGGCTGGGTGTGGGAGACTTTAGGAGGCTCGTCTGAGCCGTTGTTGGGCGCCTCCATGCACAGGTTGTTTGGGTCGTTTTTGGTCGGCAGCCGGGAGCAGTCCAGAGAGTCCGGCCAGGGGAAGTTAAATTGTTCCAAGATGGGAGAGCATTTCAGCTTGACCTGCTCACACATGACCCTACACGCTGGGATGGGGTTGGACACCTGCTCCGTGCACATGGGAGCGTACAGTGAACACAGGAAAAATTTGAGGTGACTGTGGCACCCAAACTGTATCAGCGTGGCGAACTCCTGCAGCTTTATCGCTGCCTCCTTTTGGTCATCGTGGCCCATAAGATTTGGCATGCGTGTCATATTGTAGCCAATGTCCTTACACTGGGGGATGCTGATGTGCTGACATCTCCCCTCTCCGGACCAGTCGGGGTCTACTGAGCTAATGGCGGAACCCCCACCACTCCACAGGACCAGCAGCACATAGATGAGGCTCGGTTTAACAGTTGAACGCATTCTCCCTTTCATGATTTAAAGAAGAAAAAAAAACTAAACGGGCCAAATGTTTCACCGCTACCACAACACACGTTTTTTTTTTTTTTCTCATTCAAAAAGTCAGTGATGAAACCGGGCTGGTGTTTGTGCGTCAGATCAATATGGAGGGGGAAAAAAACAACAACAAAAAACAACAAAAACTTACAGAACTATCTGCTGCAAGACCATCGTTTCCTCATTTTAGGCTCGCAGAGTTTAATAAAAACATAAACTCCGCAGTGGTCCGAACACGTTTTCTCGCTGGAAGTCGGGTGCGTTCAGGTCCATGCTTTCAAGCCTTCTCAGTTTGTAGCTGTTAAGTGTTGGAGCTACTTTCAGCCTCTCTCTATCTCTCTCTCTCTCTCTCTTGCACCGTGCAGTTCAGTCTACTGGGAGTAAAAGAGAGCGCTAATGTGTTCCGATTCTTTCCAAAAACTCTCACTCATCCGTCCCCACGTTTCATGTCACTTTCTTTTTTTGTTGTTCCAACCCCGCAGACTCTGTCTATGCAGCGGAGCGATTTCAGTCCTTGTGCGACAACTTGGGAAACGCAACAAAATGAATTGTCCTCCTGTTTTATTTTTGTTTTTTTTATGGCTGCGGGAGTGGCTGCTCACAAGGCACCTGAAACAACGAATCAGTCAGCAAAATAAGTCAAATAAATATCCTCGGTCCCAAGAAATTGCAGGATTTTTGCTCCTCCCGTCAGCAGGCGGTTGATGCGTTTGGTGGCAGCGCTCGTCTGAGAGCTGGTCGGAGCCTCCGTCCCGGTCTAACCTGCCAAAAGATCCGCCTTCAAAGACAGCTGCTTTGCATAAGAAAGATGACACTGACACGCGGATTATTTTCAAATCGTGCGGAACAGCTTGTTCATTACAGTAGTTTCAAAGGGCTCGCAGCAAACTTCCCTTCTCTCTGTTTGTTTGTGTTCAACCGCAAACTTCAACTTTTGGTACAACAGGACGCATTTTTTTTTTTTTTTTTTAATGAGAATCCCCAAAATGTTGCGTAATACGGCTCACAGGCGCACCAAAACCAGAGCTTTGGTTACAACTGATTTTAACGGTCTGCATATGTGATGTGACTTCCGGGCAAGTTTAGAAAAACAAACAAACATATTTTTTTCCCTCTTCCTTTGCTTTCCCTTGTGAAATAAGTTTTAGAATGCATCCCACCTCCCCTAAAATAGCATGTAGGCTATAGCACACAGCAACACATTCAGTTTTTACTGCTGCAATCTGCAGTTGCACAACATTTTCTATATATTTAGTTTATTTGATCATAATCCAGATGTTTACTTTAACTAAGGAAATGCTTTAAACAATGAGATAATCCATAAGAAAACTAATTTCATAGTGTCCCTTCTGCACAGGAAGACATTACTAAACATACATGGGTCTAAGAACAGAGATGATGCTGTTCGACATAAAGTAATGATATATCTGTGTGTGTGTGTGTGTGTGTGTGTGAATGATGAGTTTTGCTTCTTGTGTGTTTGTGTAGCCTGTTCTCTTTCCATGTTCCATGGTGGAGAGGAGGCCGTGTGACTCAGGCTCCAGCTGTTTGGCAACACCTGGAAGCTGCTCGACATCCTCCTGGACCCATCTTATTCATACTGTATATTATGTACACACTGCGTATCATTTTGTCATATGGATACGTCTGTATTGTAATTGTATTAAATTGGTCTATTCTGTACACATGTCATATTTTGCATGCCTGTCCGTCTTGTCCCACCTCAGTTGCTCTTTCTGAGGTTTCTTCCATTTAGTTTTCCCTTTAAAGGTTTTTGGGGGGAGTTTTTTTACTTATCTGAAGTGAGGGTCGAAAAGGAAAGAGGATGTCATGTGCTGTATAGATTGTAAAGCCACCTGAGGTAAATTTGACATTTGTTACATTGGGCTATATAAATAGTATTGACTTGATCTGATACCACAATAAGTAACAGAAATGTAAAAATTGCACACAAAATGAAAAAGTACAGGAATATTAATAGCTTATTATTCTTAAAGTATAAAAAGTATAGTATTATGCAGAATTCCACCCTTCAGAGTATTACATTATGCTATGTTGTGTTATTGGAATTCTGTTTCTTGCGTTAACATGTAAGCAGCATTTTCATGTTGCAGCTGGTCAAGTCGAGGTGGAGCTGATTCATATTTCTTTTTTTCAATAGTTTACTCTATAAAAATGCGCCATGTTTTATTTGTTGATACATGTTTTGTATGTAAAATCTGAACTGGCAAAGGGACCTGTATCAGCCATCAAATAAATGCAGTGGGCTAAAGAGTAAAATCCCCCCCCATGAAATATAGTTCAAGTACAAAGTAGCACAAAATGGAAATATTCACGTAAAGTACAGTACTTGAGTAAATGTAGTTACTTTGACATCTCCCTGTATACTGACTGGATTCACCCATAGGGCTTTTTTGGTGATGAAAAACTGAAAAATAATGATCAGAGAACCATAGTCTTCAATATCATGCAGACAAAATGAATGCTGATCAGTTTAAGATGACAGTGATTGCGTGCATGACTTAAGTATGTTGTAGGGCGGATTTCCCCTTTACATAATAATATATTTACATACATAACAAAAAGAAGAAAAGATAATGGATATAAAAAGTAAAAAAAAAAATAATAATGACTATATTCTGTTGACTAAGAGAGAGTTGGCTGTCTGTATGAAATCATTCTTGAACGCACCAGGAACCACTCGTTGAGAAAGCATCTAAAAAGCTGTTGATTAAAGCACATCCCATTTTAGGATCCGTTTAGAATTTAGTTCAGTGTGATCTGACCAATGTTCAATAACACCTTGCAGTCATATCCTGTCATTTTCAATAAAGGACGTAGTCCAGCAAATAAATAAGAAGGTGAAATTCCTTTTACAAAGCCTCAAGTGTTGACATTGTTCTATTGTCAAGCCCAGAGAAGCTTGCATTAGTAGCTCAGATACTGCTTAGCCTCTCTCACAGTGACATCTGTATGCGCACCAGATGTGGACAATTTTAGTACTTTCACCATTTTTCCGGGATGTTTATTTCTTTAGTTGTGTCACACTTTGAGAGCCATACATGAACTGTCACAACAGTCTACAATGTCTTACTTTTTTGGACCATATGACTGATTTTGAATCAGCTCTGAGTGACATCACAAATGCAACCTCAAATGCAACCGTATTTACATATTTATTTTACAATTTTACAATTCCTTTAATAGGAATTTTCAATCTCTTTACATGCAATCTGTAAACCCTTTATTATAATCCCTGATTCTAATAAGAGACTCTCACTCCAAAGTGGATGTCTAGCTGGCCTTACAGACACATTACAGTAAAAAGCTGTTTCATTCTTCACATCTTAATAAGCTCAAGTGTCTGTGGCACTGTGCCGCAGAGAATATTTTCGGGTGTGATTTACCATGTTGTGTAAGCTTGGTGATGAAACCTTCTCAGAGGAAGATGTTTTTAATTAATAAAATGAAGTCATTAATGATATTACTCAACAGCATTCATAAAGCAATGGGTCCAATCAGTGATGATTGTTCTCCCGCTGAGAAGAAAGGCACAAACAAACTGCCACCGTTGGTTGAACCGGGAAAATTCACTTCAGCTTCCCCTCGAGAAAACTTTATTTTGAGCTCATTTGTTATGATTGCGCAGTGAATCAGTGGTTACTAATAAAGTGGAGGTGTTTTTTTTTGCATTTTCACCAAGCGCTGCTTTCGTGAAGCGACTGGTGAAATGACCGTCTCCCCATGAGTATGGATGTATTACACTTACTATATACTGTATGCGTTAGCCCTGTCCAGCAGATATCCTGTCTCTTGCGTGGGATAGGCTCCAGCCCCCTGTGACCCTGGACAGGATAAGTGCTTTAGAAAATGAATGAATGGATGTGCTTTTATTAGCCTGTTAAAGCGAAACATTTCCTGTAGAGAGCCGGGCCTGCATAAGACACAGCACCAAAGTCACAGTGTGTCATAAAATAAACCGCATACAACGCATCGACACATAGACCGCTGCAATAAACGGCGCACGTAAACCCTGATGGTGCATTGTTGTTACAGTGAGTAACAACAATGCACCTCCATCTTGGTTTTATATTGCGTCGGTCTGTTCGTGGAGGAGCTGGGTGGCGTGACAGAAGAACAGGTTATGAGGCCTTTTACCTTTTTTTTTATGTGTGTGAGATCCTCCAGACCTCACTCACATTACCTTGTAAAAAGTTTGTGGCGGTAAGATTTTGGCCGTGGTCTTCATCGGGGGGTGAAATACTGATCACAAGTAAACAGGGAGGCTTTTAGTAAGTTTTTACAAGAGTCACAAAAGTGCTTTTGGAAGTATTTCAGAAATGTGTTTGGACAAGATGAGAAACCTGGCACCAGCGTGCCTAAATGGTTTAAGCACAGGCATATCTCAGTGGTGGCATTTCAGCTGTTAGCGCTCAGTGTGTGGAGCAGAAGCATAAATATAGGGTATGAGTACACTTATGAACACAATACCCTCCTCCTATGCAGCACATATGCTTCTCAGATTCTACGTATCCAGCTGTTAACGTTTGAAGGGGCTTGGTCCGACAAAATATCTCACATTCATCACTTTATTTCAAAATGGCAAATGCTAATATGTTCAGTTTGTAAGCAATGCTCTTAGCTGCCACGCTTACATTTTCCTGACGCACACCATACTTTTAACCCGGCAGTAATTTTGTGTTGTGTTAAAATCTGTTCAGTGGCAAATTCAGAATGATATGCAAAGCATTTTTCTTTGTCAAAAAAAAAAAAAAAAAAAAAAAAAAAAAAAAGCCCAGATGTAGTAGCAGGCTGCATGTGACATATTCTGACCCCTCACAAAGACAAGGGCAACAGCTGACATGCGTGCTCTGTCCCTCCCTCTTCACTAGACCTTTATCATGTAGCTGATGTGTAGAGGAAGAACAAAAATACACAAAAATGTGTAGGAGAAGAACAAAAAGACATGACCGCTTTAATGTGAAGCAGAATAATGTTAATAGCAATGTGTTTCCAGAGCCAGGGCCAGTTCTGCTCTCCATTGACTGATCGTTCAGCTTTTAGGAAACCCTGTCTGGCATATTTCAAAGCAAATATCTGCCCTTATTATCGCTGTCTTTGGTGTAATGAAGCCGACGAGATAATACTGTCACACAGTCTAATAAGAAGACACAGTCTACTGGTTTGTTGTAATTCATCGCCTTTGTTCTGTTCTCGCTCCTGTCTTTTCCTCCTGCCTCCCACTCCTTCATGATTGTTTTGGTCATGATGATATGTCTTTGAAAATGAGAAGAAAAGGGGAGGAATCAGGCCTGTTCAGTCTTTAGCATCTGTAGCCTCAGCAGCTACTGTCTCTTTTATAATTTTTTTTCTCTCTCTGTCTACCACCCCCTGTTTCATATACAGCCCCCTTCTATAGCTCATTCCTACTCACACAAGTGCATAACACACACACACACACACACACACACACACACACACACACACACACACACACACATATACTCTCACTCTCACACACACAGCAACTTTATCTCATCTTTGCAACCCCAACAATACGATGAAGAAAAAGCAGCGCAGCTCCATCTCTGAGAAATCAGCAACTGTGAGATAATTCTGTAACTAATAAAGTGAAAGGAGGTGGGGGAGGGAGGGGTGGTGGTGGTGGTGGGGGTGCTCTTTGATGGCTGAAGCTGAAAAGATATTTTATTTTTTTGTGTGTGGGATTTGCGATGTGTGATTCTATGGTGCGAGCTGGCTCCCCTGCTGCTCGGCTCTGGCTGGAAGCTGGCCCCCCTCTGGCTAATGTTATGGAGAATCGGAGGAATTTTATGGCTGTCTTTTCCCTCAGCCGCCTTTTTTCTTTTGTTCCCCTTTGAAGAATGACTTTAGACATTTTATTTACATATTTAAGCATGGATGAAAGAAATGAAGGGGTGAGGAAGCAAACCTCCTTGGGATCTTTAGGGAATTTTGATCAGTAAAAATGAGTTGAAGCTAATACATTTTTCTCTGCGTAGCCCGAAATGAGATTGTTATCAAACACGCCACTGTGATGGTTACATTTCTGAAATTGACGGCATCGGTTCTTTGAGGGGAAAAACATGATCTGCTTACACCAACTCCGTATCAGTAAGAGTAATCATAGTTTTTTTTTCTCTCTTAATTGCTGTGGTTAGATGCCTCGCATGCTGTTCCAACATGTGAGGTATGCTATGGGAGAAATGGGGGACGTTTTAGACATGTTTGGCATTGTTGTCGGCGCTGAAAGGGCATGTTGATTAAACGTACGGGTGGGGTAGGGCTATAATCTTCTTAACCAAGGCCCTCCTCTTCTCTTTCAGAGGGCACAAAGAGAAGAAACAACACACTCGGCTGGAGGTGAGACTATTTGTCCACATGCCCTGCACATTGTCCGAGGATCCTGTTCTCCCTCCTGATCGCACGCATTCAGCGTTTAGCTCAGGATGATCCTATTTATCAACATAATCTGTTATTTTCTCTCTTATTGCCACTCCACATTTTGTGAAGAGGAAAAAAGAAGAAGCAAAAAGTAAACTGGGTCCTATCCCAGTTTAAAAGAAACCTGTTTCCCCCCCCCGCCTTTTTTTCTTTTTGCAACCGCAAGCAAAGATAATTGTGTTTAATATCACACACGGTATTTTTTCTGTCCCGTTTGAAATGCAGGAGCTTTAATAAGAGCGCCAGTTTTAGTAAAGGGTCAGACGTTTTGAGGAAACGCATATGAATCAAGCAATTAATTATTGAAGAGCCCTGTCAACATCAAAGCTGCAGTTTTCTTTGCTCATATGGTTTAAATGAAAGTTCAATGAAGTAACTTATTAATGAGGACTAATTTCTTTCACTCTTCTTTTCACTTTGCTGCATTAAAACCTGCTTTGTTTCACTGCCGTTATTATGGGTAGAGTCCCACCTGACCTCATTCATAGCGTCTTGTGGTTGATAAGAGGATGTCACTGCGTCGCTGTAACCTTTCAAGTGCTTATAGAGTAGATTAGTATCATTGTAAGGATGGTGGAGGACTGGGAAAGCTGTCAGCCAATCTGCAATAAACAGCGCTGTGATGAATGTTGTTTGTTATGAAGCCCAATGACATCTGGGTTGAGGCTGCTTTGACACAGCAATATTAGTTTGGTGGGGCGTTCTTACATCATACTCTTTCATGTGGAGGCCGTTTAACAGCAAAGAGAAGAGGAAGGGAGGAAGAAGTGGTGGAAGAGGAGGATAAGAGGAGGAGGAGGAGGGGGATTGCTGGAGTTCAGCGGCTTGAGACGAAGCAATGAACCAAAAACAGTTGCAGTCAAACACATTTTTTGTTTGCTTTAGAAAGTCCCATAAGACCCGGCGGAGACGTGCGAGAGCTGGTTCTGCAAAGTTCTTTTAAAACATGGCGAGCGATTAGTAGACGTTCAAGACGAAGGAGAAGGGGAAGGGGGAAAAAAAGTCCAAATTATTTTATTGCCTGGGTCGGTGAAGGACGCTGATGGCAATATTATTAGCAGAGGTCCTCGTGGGGGCACTTGAGTGTGAATTGCTAATCAGGAAGGCCTTCTTCTGGTCTAATCCCTCTTTGAGTGGCCGGCCTGGAATCAGCGCGGCTGGGGAGACTCCCCACTGCTTCTGGCTCTGGAGGTTCCATTCAATAGCACAGCCCTCCTGTTCCATTCCCACAGTCCCCTCACACTGTGCATTGCATGCATGCATGTGCACGCTCATACACGTGCGCATGCACGCGCGCACACACACACACACACACACACACATATCCTCCTCTAACCAAATTAGATTAGACCCTTCCCTTTCTCCCCAGCAAGGCACTGGTCTTTTCTCTGCCTGGTCATTTATCCTACCCTTTTGTCTCTGCTTTATAAAAGAGAAACAAATTCCCAAACAACTCCCCTCCCTAAGAATGCACCGGTTTGGAAAAGGATGAGGGAAGGGCAGACATCTTTAGCAGACTTGAGGTGATGCTATACTATCGCTAACCCTTTGGTGTGTCAGCTCTAATGATGTGTAAGGGAGAAGAGTGGTGTGGCAGAGCAGTGAGAACAACGCCAGCTGTGCATCATGTGACAGCAACACTAAGGATCTCTTTATTGTGACCCCCTTGCTAACATTGTCCAACATTTGCTCTGCTTGGCCGTAAATACTCCCTGACTAGAATAGATAAAGTGCAGTTGGCGAATTGTCTGCATGAGACGTGCACCATGTGTCTCTGAGTCCTGTAGTATTTGCTGTTTTGATTTTGTTTATCTTTATTCCTTGCAAACCAGTAATGGACACTGACGTATATATAGGCAAAATAAAGGCCTCTTTTGAAAGGGTCTTTTGTAAGAAAGCCCTAGTGGAAGTTTATTCCTCCTGGTTCAGTGTGCAGCCAAGCTATCCCAAAAGCAGCAAATTGAGATCAAAGCTAAATTAAAGCTGACTCGTTCAAAGCAAGATAAAAATGTGTGAGCCTGCAGCAATATTTTCTCTATTGATTTCCTCCTTTGCTTGCACTCCGTGGGACTGTGCTGTGCTCAGCGCCAGCGTCGGAGATTCTAAGGCTGCTGCGGGGAGAAAGGAAATGACTATCGATACAGACAGAAAAACACTGTCATAATGATCGGGGATAAATGGATTTCACACAGCGCTTGACATCTAAGCGATTGGGTAACTTTTCATTGCCGTCCAAGTCTGTTTTCACTTTGCATTAAGACACAGGGAAGAATAATGAGAACATCTAATGGCAAGCATGAGAGTGGCATAAACAGCGAGCATGGGAACGGCATTGTCTTCTTGTGCTGTTATTAGCTGTGATTCTCTGGATGGAAGCAGGCGCGTAGAGCCAAGTTTTGCCATTGTCTTCTCATCCAGTTGCACGGATCTCTTTTTTAAGGAACCACATGTGGAGTCTATCTCTCTGAAGTTTATTTAGATTTGCCAGAACATTTGAAGAGCTTCTTTCCCAGACATTTCTCTGGCCCGCTTTCTTTTTTTGCTTTTATGTTCAGCACTAAAAGAAAGAATCCGGCAAAGATGAAGTTTTCTCAGTGCTGCACAGCAGATAACTGCACATCGGAAAAATGTCAGCTTTAATTAGAGAGAGCTAGCTCCAATGTGATGTTCCAACGAACAGCAAAGAACCTGTCTTTGTTACGTTGATCTCAAATCTCGGTAATTATGGGTAATTTACAATCGCTCTGCTTGCGCTACAGGTTGCCGGCAAAGGTGTGAAGGCACGAGTGAAGGTAAAGGTGAAGGATTCAGCGCTGCGTTTGAAGTCCTGGGAGGCATTGACAAGCCTTGCAGTGAAACCTGAGCAGGTATGAAGACAAGCTGGAGCAATCAGTGTCTGCACACATTGCAGACCAAGACCATTTTTTTTTTTTTTTTTCTGATGTAATTCTCATGTTGGATCTGCGCACAGTCTTGCACATCAATCTTTATCTACAGCAGAACAATGTAGCAAAAGATGTCGGAAAGACGAGCAGAAATCCAAAATGTCTGTCAGTCGACACTGGAGCCTTCAACAACTGACAAAATGTGAACTCTTCTTTGTTTTCCGTGTCTAATGCAAGAGTGCATTTGCACATCTTTTATGCTCTCTTCACCTCTCTGTTGTGAGGTGTAACACCTGAGCGAGCTGAAAGGAACATGAATCAAGTTGAGGAAAATGTCTTTCAATCTGTTTCAGATATTGTTTCATAGCTGTAAGCAGTCTTACCTCATCTGTGAGGTTTTCTCTTCAGACAGAGGGATCACTGTATCTGTAAGCATTCCTCAGGCTCAAATATCGAAACAGCACTAAATAACCTGTCATTCTGCCTCCCCAGAACATTGGCGTTGCTGCGTGATCAAGCTTGTGGTCCATTTTTTGAGGGAAGAATTAACCCACAATGGTACAACCTATGAAGTTCAAAGGTTACACCATTGTGGGGGTGTCTTACAGACAAAAAAACAGTAAAACATGTTCTAAAAAAAATGTAGCCGTAATCTGAAAAATAAAGGGGTGCTGTTGTTTAAAAATTGCCTTGGAAATAATAGCAGCAGATAGTAGCAGTACATATTTTTTTTTCCACACAGTTAAGCCCTTGTCAAAGAGACAGCTGTTGTTAACCCAGTTATGGAATGTGCCTATGGGCTTCCCCACACACACACACACACACACACACACACACACACACACACACACACACACACACACACACACACACATACACACACTCTGAGCAAGTGCAATGGCTGTTTGACTTCTACACGTTTGGTGTTCCAGAGATGTCCCAGACATTGATATTAAACATAATACCAAGTGAATTCCATTTCACCTCAGTGCCTTCTGAGTGATCAGTGCGCTTCTACGCCCTGCTATGCCCTGCCTCGCCACGCAGTGCCCTGCCACGCCCTGCTACGTCCAGCTACGCCCTGCAGTGCCCTGCTACGCCCCGGCTACGACTGGCTACGTCATGCCATGTCCTGCTACACCCTGCTATGCCCTGAAGTGCTACGCCATGAACTACTACAACAACTACTATTTCTAGTCATAGTTCCATTATCTTTATTGTGACTCTAACTGCCACTGTTCATCATACCCCCACCGGCACCGGCAGACAACCGCACACCAAGTGTCTGGGTCTGTCCGAGGTTTCTCCCTAAAAGGAAGTTTTACTCACCACTCGAGGTTACTGTCTAAAAGGGAGTTTTTCCTCGCCACTGTCGCGCTAAATGCTTGCTCTTGTGGGAATTACTGGAATTGTTGGGTCTTTGTAAATTTGAGGGCGCTTTCACACGTGCCTCGTTTAGTTCGGTTGAATCGACCTAGAGTTCGTTTGCCCCGCTGGTGCGGTTCGTTTGGGCAGGTGAGAACGCGGCAGTCGAACTCTGGTGCGCACCAAAAGCGGACCAAACAAGTGTACCGAGACCTGCTTGAAGAGGTGACCTCGGTACGCTTTCAATCGAACTCTGGAGCGGTTTATTTGTGGTGAGAACATGATCCGTACTCGAACCGCACCAACTATACGCACTCCGCAAGTATGAGCTAATGTCTCCTGTAGTCAAATGTGTTAACCCTTTTGTTGTCCTTCGGGTCACTGGGACCCAAACAAGGATTATGTACTTCCGTTTACTTTACTCTCTAAACCCTGTTTCTTGTAAAGTAAGTAAGTAAAGTTTATTTCTAGAGCAGTAGAATAGCATTCAAACACAGTTCAAGCTGACCAAAATGCTGAACAAACACGCACTAAGGTGCTGTATTAACCCTTGTTTTGACAACACAAGGGTTAAGCAATCTGCCATGAGGCAGAGCAGCAAAGTGTAGCAACTTGCGGTGTTTCTATCACAGAAATAGACTCCGGTCAAGCTTGCCGTCCGTCACTCACATCTCCGTGGTCAAACCAGCTGCCGCCAAAATTGGAGACAGACGCCGGCAGAGCAGAGCGAAGTCTCGTTGACCAGAGCAGACGTAGTAACGTCTCTTGCGAAACAATGTCTGGTCATTTTAATGAAATGAGCTGGATTGACCACTAGACCAGAACACATGACCTTCTTCCTGTATTTACTTTCTTGCTCCCGCCCCCAGACACATCCGACCAATAAGAGGAGTGGACGTTCTTGCGTGATTTGTAATGACGCATTTTGGTAGGCTTGGATTTTTCCAGGTGTGAAACCATACCAAACCAAACCGATGGTGTCTCCGATAAGAAGCCAGGGACTAAAGCAAAGACAAAGTGCACACTGAATGTTCAAAGATGGCTGTTGTTACGATGTAGAGCCCGGTGCAGATTGGGTGTGACAGACTCAGGCCAGGTTTGAGCTCTTAAGCTCGTTAGTAAAAGCATTCGTGGACAAAAGCTTACAGCAGTTCTTTGTCTGCCTTTAAAGTCATCATTATTTCATTTAAAACAAAGTATCTCATTACAAACAATCATGGGAACCCAGTCAAGATGGGTTTTTTTTGTTAGGTGTGTTCAGACTGAAGCAAATTTTCACTGGAATCTTCGCTTGACGTCTTAGCTTAACAATCCGTACTGTGGTTGTCACTGTACCGACTTAAAGCAACAAATAAATGGATAATACGTTTTCTTGATAAGACTTAAGATGGACACTAATCTTATATCTGTCCTGTAAATATAAGACTACAGCCAGCAGCCCATTAGCTTAACTACAGAGCAAAGAGGGGGAATGGCTCCATTCAAAGGCCAGATGTCTACACCTGTTTGTTGTCGCTATGCTAAGCTAAGCCAAGCTGACTTGCTCTTAGCTATAGCTGTATATTTACCACAAAGACATAAAAGAGGTATCTTTTTATATAACTTTCTGCAAGAAAATACTGTATATAAGCGTATTTCCGAAAATGTTCCTTAAAAGCTCTAGTGCGGAACTTTTAAATATTATTGACCATCCGTTGCGCGATCACAGAAGGCTTGTATCACATGCGCGCGCGCGTGTGTATGTGTGTGTGGAGTGTGCCTGTCGGATCAGTATACTTTCTGCAACACTTTATACAAAAGTGTTGCATGAAGTATGTTTAAGTAAGTTTGTTTGAACCATGAACCCTTTCTTTATTTGTTTATTTGACTAAAGGTGTATTCCGACTGACCATGAAGCAGATTTTTTTCTCCGTTAATCCGACGTGATTTATTGGGTGACAACTGAGCATCTGACTGAGCTCAGAACTCTTCAGTAATATCAATTATTTTTCTGCTATCTCTGGACATTAGGGCTGTACCTGACTCAGAATTTTGTCAGTCGAGTCGGATTTAGCTGTTCTATAAAAATGTTCATACCTTTTTTTTTCCATATAGACTATCAAGCTTCACTGAACTGACAGATTTTTGAACAGGGTTTGGCGGGACGTTCAGAGTGACAGCAACATTCACGCGTGCTAACTACAACAGATCGGAAATGTGCACCAAAGATTTTTGTCCGACACTAACAAAAGCTAGAGACTAAATCATATTACTGCAATTTGCTGTGAGCTGTAAATTCGCCACTTCTAAGCAGCAGGCAGAAGATATCGTTATCTCGGAGCCTCAGACTCACCCTGGGTCCGAGTCCGCAGCTGCCTGTAGGCCAACCGGAGAGCAGCGTGAAAGCAAGGAGCACTCACTCTGTAGCTACTTCTGAAGACTGAAGAAGATGTCCCCAGAAGTGCACTGCACACTGACTGACAAAATCAAAAACAAACAAAAAAGACTACTCGACTGAGGGGTTCGATTGATGATTTGTATCTTCGTCTTTCAGGGGGGGCAGCCCTACTGTGGGCTACATTTATTCTCTAAATAAGCCTATATTTTCCCATGAGGTTGACACATTTTCAACTCACATGCGTGTCTTGGCTTCAGTTTGTGGCGCCCAGAGCCATTTCAAGTCTGTTTGCGCAATCGTGCTGCATCTAAAATTTGCTGTGTCTAGTCAGAACAACATGGAAAACCTAACTGGAACTTGACACACCTCTAAGGTTGATGCATTTTAATTGGTGCTCACGTTGTTACGTAATGGACAACATTTCACAATTGAGATGTGTTTGTGTCTGTTTGTGCAAGTTTGTAACAACCCATCTAACTTCTAAATCCCTCCTTAATCATCTAAAAGGTGTTACTACAAAAAGGACGCACTCTGTGTGAACCTCACAAGGACAGCCGCCTTTTTAATGGTTGGCATCCAATTATTATTCTTTTTCATCCTCACTACAGATGTTGAGAAGATCTGTGCTTTCATTCCTCTGACAGGAAGACCAAAAGGAGAGTCAACAAAACTTCTGTGTCTTAAGTGCCGTTCTTGAGTGTTCAGGGTGAGCGCAGTGTTAGCTGTCTGTCTCTAAACAGGGTGACAGAGGACGGCCCACTGTAGTGCAAACAGGTCAGCAGGAGTGAAAGAGGACACCGGCATCGACTGGCCCACTGTCCTCTGGGAGCTGACACAACCTTGTTGGTGCCCTCCCCCACCCACCCTCAAACCCCCCCAGCTCTTCTCCCTGGTGACGACTGGCACCCTTGTCCCCTATCCTCTAGCCGTAAAGAATAGGACATGCTGTCACCACCATGACCCTCTCTGTCTGGACAGACAAGTGTAGCCTCTCTACGTATCTGTGTCCGTTTCTCCCTCACTCTCTCACCTCCTCTCCCTCTGTGGTTTTGACAGAGAGGCTGGTGTTTCAGGTTCAGGACGTTTCCATTAGCACCTTCTGGTGAAGCCCTTTCATCCAGCCGTCACAGCCCTTGTGATGTGACCACGGCCGGGCTGTTAACCTGCCGCTGTGACAACGTCAAAGCAGACAGGGCCGACAACACCGGGAGGAAGTTCAGCAAAGACTCGTTCAGTTTGCTCCCTCTCTAATGATTGTTTGCTCTGCTGTCTGGAGGTGTTTGTTTATGCCTGTTGACATTTGGTCATGTGTTGGTGATATCTGTCATTCCTGAGTGCAGTACAGTCCATTGTGTGAGATGTGAAGTTTGACACTGTTGTTTTAGCTCAGAAGTAAGATAACATTTATGTTTTGGCATCCTGCCACCAATTTTAATGTATCATTTTACTTTGCATACACGTTCACACGTAGTAAGGAGAGCTGAAGTCAGGCTAGCCTGTGTTCCACTAGCTTCTGTCAGTCATTTCAATCTCTCATGCAGCATTTCTTTCATCAGTCTTCATCAGAAAAGTTAAATTAGCGTCTACTATCGCAACTGCCATTAGTTAAACCTTCCTTATTTTAAAGCAACATTGTATAACTATTTTCCCTTAAAATAACAGCTTCAAAATCATTTTGATGCCACACACTTGTAATAGGAAGAATGGTGCCTCCGTCATTCTGCACGCCCCGATTGCCTGTTCTTGCAGAAGTACACTTTAGGCCGGTTACACACTGCCGGCGTGGCATGAGCGTGGCGTTTCTGTTGCGTGTCAGCTGCGTGGATTTTTCTATGTCTTTACACACCAGAAACGTGTCTGATGAATAAAATGAAATACCATGTTAAACATCAATATATACTGATCTGATTACAGCAAAGACAACGTCGGCAGTATTGACAGCAAAATAGGCTACAGAATATTTCTATTGACAGGTACAATATTAGAAAATCTGATTTTTTTTTAAATTACATTTATATATCTGCATTTATATCAAAACATAGAGACTTTCAAACATCAACATGTCATTTATTAATATGTATTTGTGTCTAAATGACATAAAACAAATAAACATATTTTCCTATTCTATTTTGCCTGGAAACGCTTCCAACACGCTCACGTCTTGTGTGAAAAATAGGCGTCGGTTCTATTTCTAGCAGGCACGCGTCTCATGCCGGCAGTGTGCAAGCTCTAACCTGTTAACATGGGAGCCGAAATATAAACGGACACGCCACGCGGCTGACACGCTCGCACAACGCTTCCAGTGTGTAACCGGCCTTACCGCACAACCACTGATTTAGGTGAAACTGGATTATATCTTGTGGAGAAAATGTTTTCTGGTTTTGGTTCTGCCTCTTTTTTTAATTTAAATGTGTTTTTATTAGATAGTGCAGATAGACAGGAAAGGGGGAAGAGAGTGAGGGGATGACATGCAGCAAAGGGCTGCAGGTCGGATTCCAACTCGGGCCGCTGCCAAGGACTCTGACTACATGGGGAAGCCCCGACTCTGTAATTTACGGAGTTTCCTGATGGACAGAAAGATTTACTTGTTGCTTAAAGGAACACGGCGGCTTATTGGGACTTAAGCTTATTCACCGTAACCCCCAGAGTTAGACAAGTCCATACATACCCTCCTCATCTCTGTGCGTGTTGTAACTCTGTCTGACGCTCCCAGCGCTAGCTAAGCCTAGCACAGATCCTGGAGGTAACTGGTTCCAACTAGCCTACTGCTCCAAATAAGTGACAAAATAATGCCAACATGTTCCTGTTTACAATTTTTTTGTATAGTCACAGCGTGTACAAATAACAAGGTCACTATGCTTTTACTATATAGTAATTGTTGACTATTACTCCAACTCTGAGCGAACTCTCTGCTCCTCACCACAGGGCTTCAGGTGCTGCTAGCAAATCATTCCGCCCAAGTAGCAGAAGTAACAGTGGTTTGCCTTTCTGAGAATATAGTTCCCAGTTTGTGTACGGTTAGAAGACGGCTGTGTCTCATATGACCTTGTTATTTGTACACGCTGTGAATTTACAAATCACAACATGTAAATAGGAAAATGTTGGCGTTATTTTGTCACTTTTTCAGAGCAGTAGGCTAGATGGAGCCGGTTACCTCCAGGATCTGTGCTAGTCTTAGCTAGCGCTGGGGCCGTCAGACAGAGTTACAACACGCACGGAGATGAGGAGGGTATGTATCGACTTGTCTAACTCTGGGGGTTACGGTGTATAAGCTAAAGTCCCAATAAGTCGGCGTGTTCCTTTAAGTGGTTAGTGCGCAGGCTAACCGCTAACTGTAGCTGTATAGCCACGGCAGCATGCTGAGGGCTTGGTTGTGCTGGGGGACGCTGGCGGTTGGCGGCGCTGGTGTCTGGGGCAGGTCGCCAGACGATAGCCCATGGGTTCCGAGCATAGATTGTATAATATTAATGGACCGAGCATGTGTGAAGTCACCAGTTTGGAAGGTGGAGATCTGCTATGAGTCGTTAAGTTTGCCGTTACGGGCCATCCTGGTTGCGGATGTGACAATTTTAGACGAGAGGGAGGAGTGAGGGAGGAGCTGCTTACACTCTACGTAACGTTACACACTTTCACTGGCAATCACATCATAGCCACGCCCTAAAACCCCCCCTGCTTTATCGCCGATTTTAAAATCAACGAGATAATAACATAATTCAAAAAGTGAACATCATTCTGTGTTGCAGAAGACTTAAAACTAGCGATTGAGACCATAAACTCATTATGAAAATGTTTACTGAGGTAATGAATCAAGTGAGAAGTGGGTCACTTTCTCATAGACCTCCTTTTGCAACCGCACGTGTCGCCCCCTGCTGGAATTCAGATAGAATGCAGGTTTAAGGCACTTCCACATTTGCAGCACTTCGGCGAACCGGATGCTTTGTCCATTAATATTATACAGTCGATGGTTCCGAGATTGCATTATGGCCAATGGGTTCTGGCTCTGTTTACATGTGTGCAACCAAAGGCCGATCAAAAACGATACTACTCGGACTACAAACGGAAACCAGAACACTTCCGGTACCAAAATCTTGTCCTGTTGCCTACAGATTCTGCTTTCATATGCAAATATCAGTTTATAGAGATTACAGTAGAAATGGATTAGCTGTCTTAAGCCTGGCCTCTGCAGGGTAATGTGGGCTTCAACCAGTCATTTGTTCCTTGCCAGACATTTTATCTCTCCTCATTGGCATCCAATAAGTCAAACCATTAAAATGATTAATCAAGATCTCACTGAATACCAAGGGACATACTTCAATTGATGGGGCAAACAATTAATGGCATCCTGTTTATTTGAAGTGATTATACTGGGTTTGTTCCCATCTGTCTCGTGGGAGGAAGTGGCGTCCCTGGTGCAGATGCTGTTTGTCAGAAGTCAGAACGGTGGAGCAGCGAGCCAGCGTGCAACAGAGGAGATTCAAGCAAACTGAAATATAACAATGGCTCTTCCAAACCTGTATCCTATTTCATAGGGAACAATGCCTAGTTTGTGGCACTTTTCCATACACATAAAAGGCAAGCCATGCTTCTACAGCCGCACACTGTACGCATTTTTGTGATATTTTGGTTCAGTGTGTTTTGAAGTGTGTTAGGGGAAAGACAAGCCTCTGCATAGCATCAAATTCTTTACTCACTTTAAAGGATTTGTGATGCGGATATAATCATTTAGTTCCAGACTGTGTTTTAATGCGTATACGTACCGTGTATTTATGATTGGCTGCTGCACCTCAGGCCTCTGTCTCATAGGCCCAGGACTGTTTGAGAAGCAGCTGCAGTACATTTCTTTAGTTCTTTCTTATTCCAAAATTGTTGCAGTTCACACCTACAGCTGTTTTAGTTATACAGTATATATGATTATATAACTCCGTGTTGTCTTTGACAATTCTATCCTCAGGCAGGCCCCGAAGATAATTCCAGACCCCACCCATGTCCTCCACAATGAGTACCAGCTTCTCCCTTCAGGCAGACGCTTCAAAGCCCCCCCGGAGCAGACTCATCGGCTTTAAGAACTCATTTGTCCCCCTGTCCATCAAAGCCCTGAATGGCAAGCCAGCCTAACCCCTGAAACACACACATGTACATTTTTACTTCTCTTTTACCAGGATTTTATGTTGGCAGGTTACCCTTACTGCGCATATTATGACGACTATTATGATTTGTTGAACAACGGGCACTGTACAATTTTGTTGGCTAGCGGCAGTCTCTGCATGCAACATGATCATGTCCATGCAGAGTGCTGCAACAGTCTGTGTCTGTGTACATAATGTATGTGTGTATGTACTGTATGTATATGCACTATGCTGCGTTGTATTCTTTAAACAGCAGATATTGTTTGTTTGTCCAAGAAAAATTTCCTTCGGGACAATAAAATCTATCTTATCTTTATCTTATTTTATTACAAAAGAGATTGAATTCAAGACATACAAAAGAGCCAGCACTAGAGAAGTTTAGTAACTGCCCTCTTCGTTGCGAGGACCCCCCCTGGCCAAACTCTGGTTCCAGGCAACTCCTCCTCCACTTATTGTCCAATGGCATGATTGTTTGTTGTCACTGCGGTATTGTTTTCACTATCACTTTCTGATCTTGGTTTATGGTCACAGATGTTGGCAGAGGGGTGCAGTCCCACAGAAAAGACATTTCAGGGCTGCGTCTGATGTTCTCTGTGGTGTTGTGCTGCTAAAACAGCAAACACAGACTCTTGCTACAAAAACACCAAGCGGCCATAAAGAAATGTGGCTTGAGTCTGTGGCAACCTGTTTTGTTGACCAAGTGAATTTTTTTTTTTTTTTTTATTGTTTTGCATGTCGACTACCACTACGATTAGGCTTCAGCTACAGTACTACTGATAATACCTGTTTTTCTACAGTTTGTTTAGCAGCTGCTGTTGTTTCTACGTATAAATGCTGGGAGCACCCATTTCCTCTCTCTAGGTGACTCCCACCTCCACTCATCTTGTTGCTGTCTGATTGGTGTGAGGAGGCCACCCTGGTCTTTTTCTACTTCTGTAAAGGTTAGGAGATGTGAATGAATCAGTTCTGTGTGTGCCCAGGGAAGAGGCAGCACAAAAGCCTGTTGTGGGGGGGGGTGAGATGGCCCCAGTATAGCTTCTTACCACCAATCAACAGTGATAAAAAAAGAGGAGAGTGAGCCAGAGGCGGCAAGGGGAGTAGAGCTCCTCTGTAATTACAACATGGTCTTAAAAAGCAAATACCAAGCCCTAGCAACCTCAGCCGGGAGACAGAAAAAAAAACGGGGGGGGGTGGGGTGGGGGGGAGAGACAGTGGAGAGGAGGGGTAGAAAATAAAATAGGCAAGGGGAGTTAAGAAGCGCCACAGAGAGCGACCCCGCAATGACCTCGGCTCTCCAACAATCGTCCCCTGCCAGCTGGAGCCAGGGTTAGGGGCGAGAGCGAGGGGCCGGGCAGGATCCCCTCCGATTTATGACTGACTATAAGGCCCCTGAAAGAAACCCAATCACCCAGGATTCCTGCGCAGCATGACTCTGGCTGGAGAGAATAGATAGCCCAGGAGAGTGTGGGACTGGGGCTTCGGCGGCAGAGCCAACGACTCATACACAGGCACTGACACAGAGGGCCACTTTACCAAGGGGAGGGCCAGTGGGCACTGGCTCTATTATCTGCAGCTCTCCGCATTGAGCATGATATCATTACACTGTACCGACTCAGCTGCGCTCAACGACTGCCCAAACTCATCCTCTGAACTCTCTTTGTCCGACATATTTCACAACCTGGATTTACATGCACCCGGGCTAATTGCTCTATCTGTCTAATTAGTAGATATTTAATGGTTATTAAATTTCAACCTGCTATCAATGTAGAGTGGGAAAGAGAGAGGCAGGCTGAGAGTAGGGCATGAAAAGAAAGAGAGAAGGCAGCTGTCTTTTAAAGCGGGGTAAGCCGCGCTTGGAGCAACCCCGCTGATCCATTAGCATATCTGAATGATCCTGTTCCTGCACAGCCACCACCACGCTGCAAGGTGGCACATCTGAGGAACGCGCCCTTTGAATGCGCTTGCAAGCTGGGGAAACTCTTATTTTTCAGCCCGTTTGAAAATCCGGAGACAACTTGATGTTTGAGAAGCCAACAAAAATAAAAGAGGGAGAGAAAAGTGGGGAGGGGAAGAAAAAAGTTTGAGGTTTTGAGGAGGACAGAGTTTTACAAGCTTTTTGAAGCTGGATACTTAATAATTCACTTGATGCTACAAGCAGCAGTGAGGCAATATGGAAACAAACTCATGCATGACAACAGTTTTCATTGCCTATGTGTTTTCAAAAAAAAAGAAGTGTGTCACAACCCCTGGTTCAGGCAACACAAATGTAGTATTTTGTAGGAAAGTGGTGTTTCAGGTATCCTCAAAAGCAAATCCATGTTCGAAAATGGATTTTAGTAATGGTGCTTGCAAAATGAACGTCAATGTTTTTTTTTTTAATTCTAGCTCAATTTGTTTTTGATAGTATCTGTAATTATGTTATTGCCACCATCATAACTATTACCTCCACTTTATCCCCTCATAGACTTTCAGAAAACAACTACAATGGTTCTGTGACACCATGAACCGCCTGCCTCACGCTGCAAGAGAATTTGCAACATGTAAAAAATTATTAACAAAATGTAAAAAGGTTTGGCTGGATGCATCCCTTTGGTGAGACACACCCACTATCTGTTGCACAAGTTATAGCCATTCTGAATTTTTAAATGTATAATATATCTGTGCGTTCTGATCCTGATCTTATTTGATAAATGTGTCAGAGTGTAGGCTTTTTTTTCTTTCCTTTTTTTTTTTTTTTTTTTGGATCACCCTTGAAGTTGGTCTCCCCTCGGCCACAAAGCCGCCTTCTATTGACTGGTTCCAGGGAGCGTATTGATGGTTCCATAATTTGGGCACAGGAACACAAAAAGCCTGACCCCCGCTGGGCTCAGCACGACAGCCCAGTCAGCAGGGAGGCTTGCATTTATTAGCCTGGGAGAGGAGCTCCTGCAGAATTAAAGCACATTCACCCAGCCATTGATCTCTGTCATGAAAACAATACTCGCCTCCCGCTCTGGCAGCGAGCTAGGCACTTTGCGCTCTGAGGTAATTCAGCGGCCATAGAAACCGGATGGCTCACACCCTCGGGCTCCAAGTAAACTATTTGAAAAGTGAGGGGAATAGGATAAAAAAACTAAGCCATATTAGATTATCAATCCACCTGTCCAATTGTATTATGCCATGAATTGGGATGAATGGGGGTGGGGGGTGAATATGAATGCAGCTGTGTGTGTGTGTGTGTGTGTGTGTGTGTGTGTGTGTGTGTGTGTGTGTGTGTGTGTGTGTGTGTGAGTGCAGAAACCAGTCTTTGTTTTTTGGCTGTGTTGTGATATGTTGAATGCTACTTTATGTGCCTCTGGAGGATTCTGAGCCCAGGTTTTTCTCTATTTTAGTGAAAATCTGTCTGTGGATTGGAGCATGGATCAGCTTTACGCAGTTTACTGAACTTGCCTTTTACTTTTGGCTCTGGCATTATGGTCAAATGAGAGGTGCAGCGCGTGATTGCATAGCTTCCGTCTCTCCAAGGGATCTTATCTGCTGTCCAGTGGACAAGGGTAATAAATGGGATACAGGCGAGGGAGAATTAGGGCAGTATGTTCCAACACTGTGAGCCCCCACCATCTTAGTTTCTGTTAACCCACTGATAATGGCCTTCATCACCTCCGAAAATACCAGAGAGTCAGTCACAAGGCAGGAGCATGCCTTACAGTATCTCCTATCTGATAGGGTGCACATGTGCATGAAACATATACCCTAAAATGGCTTTACAGTTGACTGGCACAGCCTCCCAAGAAGGATTCATGAGAATTGAGATATCAGTTGATGGTTTGGTCTGCAGGCCTTCCTCTCTGGACACAGAAGAAACAATCTTGAGGAAGCTACGAGGGGGAGGGCTGCACCAAAACTGTGTGTGTGTGTGTGTGTGTGTGTGTGTGTGTGTGTACACGGCCCTGACTGTTGACCTCAGGAACTCGCAGGGCTTTGATACTGCCCTCAGTGGCTAGTGTCCAAGAAGCGGGGGCTGTCTGGATTTTCCGGTCAACTCCTCACACACAGTGTCAACACAAGACACAAGAAGACAGAGAATGTCACACTTCACACATAGTTGAAAGGAGTGATGCGTCTCATTATGCTACCTAGAGCTGCTTTTGTCAGCTGGGGTTTGATGTGTGCAGGGGAAGAGCTCGGGGAGACGCCATGGCCTGGTATGGGGCCTGCCGCTGCCACCTTTGAAGTCACTTGTGGGACAAGGTCTTTCATATTTGCAGAAAAGAGAGGAAAACTCAAGGGACGGCCGTGATTGGCACACTGTTTTGTTAGCCCAATAAATGGCTTGAGCTAATCACCATTTGCACCCGCCCTGTTCATCAACCCTCTTGCAGCCCCAGGAGTTTTAAAAACAGTGCTTTGCAGGCACTTTTTTTGGCTCCTCAAGCATGAAACTGCCTTTAATCTATTCTTACTCAAAAGCCATTCAAACATCTTACATAAATTATGCTCTTAGCATTAGAATCAAAGGCAAGCAACATCTCTCCTCATGCTGTCAGTGAACCTTTTGATGGACAGATATATCGAGGCTTGCTTGATGGGAGGCACATGCGTATTGTAATTCCAAAAGCAACATCGAAACTCGACTACATCCCTTGGTTATAGTGAGAATGAGCTCCTAAACACCATTACAGTTTTCCTTCGTTCATTTCATGTCAGAAGAATAGTGGTAAAAATGTAAAGGGACAACAATTTGAGCAATATCTTCTGCTCTGTATATCAAACTAGTGCACCATGGAAATTGTTCACTTTACTACAAGACTGGGGAATACAATGCATAAATTGCTTGCTGCATTATCATCTAGATGTGATATATTAACCTCTACTGTAATTATCTGTTCTTGAAAATGTATATATCCCTCTGGATACACTGGTTAGTTAAACCTATCAGGACAAAAGTCTGTAATATACACATGTACACACAGATACATATATCACATGCATTAGTCTCGCATTGCCAGACCTATCTCCAGGTCTCTGGTGCAACATTTGCACCCCGCAAAAGAAAACACCACATATTAAATGAAGTTAACTGTTCACACAACACAGTAACATAAGCTATTTCAATTTGCTGGATACATGCTTAAACTTAATTTGCTCTTACCAGTGTATCACTGTGTGCACTTCTTCAATAGCAATCCCCATCCAATCGGTCCCAAAACTTCCCAGTTAGAGAGTAGATGCTCATAAACATATTATTTGTAAATCTTTACAATCATTCCCCGAAAGAACCAAGCGGAGGTGTCTTGTTGCACGATCCAAATTGTCTTCAAAACTAGCCATATTCAGCGTGTAGCTTGCTAGTACAGAGTTTTCCCGAAGCGAACCAAGTTTGAGAATGGCAACACACACGCCGGATGTCAAGCAATTATCCTGGAAATGTACTTCTGTTGATCCAGACTACATATGCATATACTAAAGCAATGTACTGTATATAAACTATGGCCTACCTTAAATCATTACAGAGCATTCCTGTTACAGTAATACTATATCTTATCTACTAAACTAATAGTTTGACAATGTGGGAAATACGTTTTGATGGACTCATATCTGTCCATCAAATATTAAGCTACAGCCAGGAGACTGTTAGCTTAGCTGAATTTAAAGACAGGGGGAAACAGCTAGCTTGACTCTGTCAGAAGGTATGGCTAAGAAATCGTCCTGCACACAGTTTCGCATTGCCAGCCCTATCTTCACAGAGCTGCGGAGTAAGGTTTGACTACTCCACACATACATTCTGGGATAGAAGAAAAAAATCACTCTGGGTTGTTTGTATTTCTTTAAACCAATCACAATCGTCTTAGGCAGCACTAAGCAGCACCGGTGGCTCTGCAAAATAGTATGGGGAAGGAACTTTCCCGCACCCCACAAAAGAAAACATCACATGCAATATTATATGAAGTTAACTGTTCCACACAATACAGTAACACACTCCCCGTAAGAACCAAGCAGGCCTGCCTCGTTGCACGATCCAAATTCTCTTCAAAACTTGTCCATTTTAGCATCAGTTTCAGTTGGAGAACGGCAACACCGAGAGAGCGGAAGGTGAGGGACATCCAGCGTGTGAGCCATGCTCAGGATGTCAGGCAGTTATCCTGGAACTGTACTGTACTGTACTGAACTGTTCCAGACTATCCTGCACATGACCCCTGTGAAATCACAAGTTGTTGTTTTTGTTGTTGTCTTTGTTTTTTCCCCCAATAAGATATAACGTGTTAATAATAACTGAGCTTTAGCATTAGCTAACCTTTATCTAGCCTGGCTTTATGCGTAGGTACCATAGACTGTATACAACTAGGTAGCTACAGGCTAGCTGTTCCCCCCCTGTTAAGCTAACAGGCTGCTGGATCCAGCTTCATATTGAACAGACAGATGTGAGAGAGTTTGATCTTCTCATCAAACTCTTGGCAAGAAAGTGAATAAGAGTATTTGCCAAAATCTATTAATTTAATGGAAGTTTTGGGCACATTATTTACAATTATACCTAGTAGTAGTATACTAGGTATATAGTAGTATCTAGGGGTGACCCCGAATAGTCGAAGATTCGATGCATCGATATGCGGAGCCTGATTCGACCACCAATCTCACAGTCGGATCTTCGCGGGCGTTATTATGAAACGAGAATCATACCATTTTGGCAATATGGGGGTGCTCAATGTCTAATTTCACACAGAACTACTGGTTTTGTACGGTTATATTAAGTTATATACAGCCTTTAATTATGATAATGCTGTAAAAAAAAAACGTGAAAAGAAAGAAAGAAAAGTTCAATAAATATTTTTTACGTGTGTGTGTGTGTGTAAATCCAACCACCCCTGTGAAAGATTTAAGTTTCACTTTCCCTGATCCGCGACAGACGAGGAGCATCAGACGAGGAGATTAACGTTACTTAACAATGTCTGGAAAAAGAAAATCTAAAGTGTGGATGCACTTTCAAATGGTAAAAGATGATCCAAAAAAAGTAAAATGCAAGTTGTGCCAACAGCTCATGTCCTACCACTCGTCAACAACAAACATGGCTTTCCACTTAAAACGGGTAAGTTTATTACCAATAAAGACGTTTCACTTTTTCATATATAATGGCGCTTTTAATTTATGAATAGCAATATCATATGTTGGGACTTAAAATATGTTAGTCTTTTTTCTAGATCCACCCACAGTATCAGACTGACGACAGCAGTTCATCTAGTAGTAGTAGTAGTAGTAGTAGTGGTAGTAGTACCGGAGCTGTGCCAAAACTAACTCAAAGAAAGCTAGATTTGAGACCGCCATTGCCCGAGAAAAGGAAAAGAGAAATCCCGGACAAAATTGGAGACTTTATTTCGCTTCACAATGAGGCCAGTGAATGTTGTGGACAGTGAAGGTTATAAAGAATGAATGCGCACACTTGAGCCAGGATACACAGTTCCCAAAATAGAGATGGTTATGCATGCGGCGGATGCAAAATACGCGTCCATACGCGCCTTCGGTTTACATGTTACCCTCCTGCTGACTAGTGTCGTGCCCCTCCCAACCCATTCACACACACACACACACACACACACACACACACACACACACACACACACACACAGATGATTCGACTATCAGTCGACTATAGAAAGATTCGTCAATTCTGATTCGAATGTGTAAATCCTTAGTCGGGGACACCCCTAGTAGTATCTCACGTCTGATACACAGTGCTCTTCAAATTACTTTTCCCTCTTTATTTGGGCTTTATGCTGCACATAATTGGTGAGATTAAAGTGTTCCTCCTCTTCCTGCTGTCCAAGTTAGTTCTTTGTACGTAATCTTTATAATAATATTTAACAGGAAGAGCATCCATATGCTTTGTATTCAGAATAAAAAGTATGATCCTTCCTCTTTATTGCAAATGAGAGAAATATTTAATGTTGTTGAGTAGTACACCTCAAACTGCCATGAAAGGTCATGGTCAGGGCCTCTCTTTGTAATAAACACAAGGCTTCTTTCACAAACAAAGGAGCGAGAAAAAATGAAAGAGAGAGAGAGAGAGAGAGAGAGAGAGAGAGTGTGTGTGTGTGTGTGTGTGTGTGTGTGTGTGTGTGAGATGGGGTGGGGGGGGGGAGGGGGATGTAAATAGACTCTGCTCTTATCTTTGTTCAAATAGTGTGGAAAGGGAAAGTCAGGAAACACACAAAAGGGAGAAATGAGGGTGGAAACAAAGCAAGGTACAAGATAATGACAAGGTCAAGTGTGCGCTCAATGGCTCAGTTCAGTGGGAGAGAGATAAGGCCCAACCTGCTGACAAGGTGTGTGTGGCAGAGGGGAATGGGAGGTCAGGTAAAACTCTGGGGATAGTTCCCTCTTCTACACACACACACACACACACACACACACTGTCTCCAACTTCATTTGAGCGCTTGTCTGTGGGAATACCAGCTCTCCAGCACCACCTGCTGGCCAAATTAGCCAACACAGCAGATAAGTGCACAATGTGAGTGACCGCAATTTAAGCTCAAATGATAAAGCAAAGCAGAAACCAAAAAAAAAAAAGTCTGATCTTCAGCTTCGTAGTGTATCAGTAGTCAGATTAACCTGTGAAGGTGTTCTTATGGATGCTCCCGAGATGGATACAGGAGAAAGTTTAATTGTATTCATGGTGGCCTTGCGTGCATCATTCCCTGCTGTCTGGAGTCCAGTGTTGTATAATGACAGTAGTGTGGGAAGGTTTCAAAACCATAAAACAATGCCGCCTTGACAGGCACGCTGCCAATGCATTCATCAACCATTTCCTGGAGCAACTCCAACAATAACCAACAGTTTGACTGGAAGAATTCTTGTCTCGCTTTGATGTTTAAGTTTCTTCTGTTCCTGAGGGGCACATCACTGGCTGAGTGAATTTTAAAAAGGCACAGAGCTCCCATCTGACGGCGAGCATGACATTAAGTATGATTTCAAACGACAACAAATAAAGTGCGAAAAGAGGGGCACAGGCTCAGAACTTACTTTCACTGAGCATAAAGGATCGGATTAGTTGAAGGCTATCTCTGATGTGTCACTCATCTCCAGGAGAGAGAAGAAGAGGTTCACAAGATAAAACATCTTTTTGGTGGACCAGCAAAGCCAGAGAAGAGAAAAAGGGATGGATAGATATGCTTCAATAGATATCTGATACAACTGATCCAGACACTGACCCTAATCCTGATCTGGAATTCTGATCTCATGCCTGGATAAAGGGATATACAGCCGTTGGTGGGTTTCAGGCGAAAAGGGGAGGCCTTGGACACGTACTCAGAGGTGGGCTGGGTCAGTGGGACGTCAGGCAACACTTTGACCGCACAGAGCCTTGAAGATGTGAGGGGCCCTCATCTAATTCTCATCCAACACAGCCAGGCACAGGGTGAGCACTGAGAGAAAGCACCACAAGAGTGGGATTGAAGTGAACTACAGGGAGCAGGCTGGCTGTGCTGTTGTGACTGATAAAGCTGCGAGTCTACAGCTCTTTGCTCTTCTTCATTTGACTATGGAGTAGTGTTGCGGAAGCAGGGGTTAAGGGGAATAAAACAACTATGAAAGAAATATATAATTTCCCATTTAAAATCATTTCAAATGAACATGGCAGGTGGTGCCAATGAAGGAGTAGCCTACATGAGTTCGTCTGACAGGACTGTAGCAGTATGTCTGAAGCGAAGGCTGTGGGGAACAACTTAAATGTTTTTCTCCTAAATGTTGTCATCCAGGCTTTACATAACCGGTCGAGGCAGATGGCTGCCCACCCAGAGCTGTCTGGTTCTACTCAAGGTTTCTAAGCGTTAAAGGGGGAAAATAATTCTTGCCCCTGTTGCTCATGGGGGAATGCTGTGTCTCTGTGATTATAGAGTTCTTGACCTTTGGATATTTAAAGATTCTCCTAGCCTTTTTCTTGCAGTGCCTGGTGTAAATGTCCTTTAGGCAGGGTAGGGCACCGCCTATTGTATGTTCAGCCTTGTGGCCTTGTTCGGTGCTGTGTCCATACCAGGCAGTGATGTTCTCAGGATGCTCTCAATGATGCAGAAGTATAAATTCCTCAGTATTTAATATACGTAAAGTGTTCTGAGATAACTTCTGTTATGATTTGACACTATAAATAAAATGTAATTGAACATACAGTCACATTAAATTCATAAAGACAGAGCATGATTGAACTAATCGGTTTTACTGTCATTTAAAAATGACCACATTTTGTTTTAGCTGATATTGCCATCTAGTGGTGACACCAACGTTTATGATTATAGCAGGTAATAGAGGACTCCAGATCATTTTCTTGGCTTTATATCATGGGAAGGCACCCATGCCAACATGAACCATGACAGCTTGCTTCCAGGAGGAGGCAGTCTTAGTTCAGAGATGGAGGCTTACCCAAACACACACACACACACACACACACACACACACACACACACACACACACACACACACACACACACACACACACACACACACAAAATCCCTGGCAGAGCCTCTACTCCGTGTGCCGAGGATTAATCGGCCAAAACAGGGGCCCTGATTGAGGGGGAGCCGAGCGTAGAGAACATGGCCGGCTCTCACTCTATCAATCAGACAACTCTTTTTCAACCCAAACCAAATTGACCTGCCGATGCACTGGCCACGTCCGAGCTCTGTGTGGAAATAAATCACGTTGAATCAGAGGTAGGTACCTGTCAGCTCCACTGAATGCACCATTCCTCCCTGTGCTCTTCCCGGATGGAAAGCTGTGTCTGCCTGCTTGGCTTGTACCTCACACACGGCAGATTGAACAGTTGACTGAACTGCACATGCAGACAATTATTGAAAGAGCTTTGTTAATGTATGATGGGCTTTGGCTGGGTCAGTGATCATGTGTACATCTATTTAGATGCAGACGTGGGATAAAGGAGTTAGTTGAATTGTACAATGCATTTTTTTTATCCCGTCGGATGTTCCATTGGCTCAAACACAGCTGTTCGAAACATCTGCAGCAAAAACTATCTGTGTGAAGTAGAAGTTTTGTAATCAAACCATAACCCCCACTCCCCCCACACCCTCTCTCTATACTGAGCTTTGTTTAGCTGGCACTGGTGCAAAGTTGTCAATATGTCCTTGCATCAGTGCTGACAAGACAAATTCCCCGACACTCATTGTAATTGATGAATACAGTGATTTGGAGTCAAATTCTCATTAGAAATACAACCACAACTGCGTTGCATGCCTCCCGTCATCCTTCAGCTGTCCTTTTATTCCCCTGGTTGTAAAAATGTGTTCCAGTGGCTCTTAGCTCCAGGAAGTTTCACAACATGAGCAATGGTGTGAGGGGAGATAATGTGAGGAAGGCCAGGCTCTAAATCTCAGTTCTGCTCATCTCCTCTCATCCTCCGGTTCACCTACACTGCCGGCTGACAGATGACACAGTGTACGGCCCAGGCTGCATCTCTGTTCCTCGGTCATCCATTGCTCCCGGAGTGATAAGTGGCTCTGTCCTGGTGTGGCTCATCCTGCTGCATACACAGTCAATCACATTGCAGAGTCACAGTACAACAGCAGCCTGTGGAGGACAGCAGAGCAATAACAAAACTCGAGGTGACGTCTGTATCACCTGAAGTGACAAATGGATTTGCTACTGTAGGTCCAATATAGCACTAGTTGTGCTACTTCTAATTCTACCACCATAACTGCTAAATGACACAGCTAGTTTCTAGTTCTGTTGATGTCATCTTGTTAAATAAAAAAATAAAAATTCCATTAAAGTTCAATGAATATTTGGGTACATGAACTATCTCTCTTTTAAAGCCAGAAACCAGAGAAGTAACAAACGTGTGATGTCATCAAGTATTGGAGCTGCTCCATAGACAATGAATGGGAGACAGATTTTTTTGTTGTTTTCTTTTTTTTTTTTAAACCCAAATCTTTATTCTATTGTAGTATTCTCAGGTTGGTCCCATGACATGGTGCTCTTTAGATACTTTTATATAGGCCTTAGTGGTCCCCTAATACTGTATCTGAAGTCTCTTTCCCGAAATTCAGCCTTGGTGCAGAATTACAGCCACTAGAGCCAGTCCCACAATGAGCTTTCCTTAGTATGTGCCATTTCTGTGTCTGTAGCTATTGAGGAGGAGAGAGGGGGGAGGCAAGGTGGATGGTGGGGGTGTGGCCTTGACCAACTGCCACTTTGCTCATTTGAAAGCCATGATGTCTCTCTCTCATGGGTGGGCAAAGCAGAGAAAGGGGAGGTAACCTTTCCCTTTATGACCTCATAAGGAGTAAGATTCCAGATCGGCCCATCGTTTGATTTGCGTGTTTGGTGACCAACACACTAATTAGTGCCTATTATTTCTTTAAAGGGTTGGTTACCTCAAAATAGAAAAAAAAAATATGTTTTCTCAGGTATGACCCATATGCAGCCATTCACAGTTTTTCACAGCCCAGGTTTTGAGATTAATTTCACCATCGCAATACAATGGAGGTCAAGCTAACTTCATTTGTGGCAGTCAAACCAAACCACATAAAAAGGCTGCAGTAACTTGTCTATCCAGAAAATGCCCTATTACTGAATATCCACAATATACACTGTGGATTTTTTTCAGTTCATAGCAAGTATTTCTTCAGTAGAAAGTAGTTGACTTTTTTTTTAAATGTAATATTCATTTTTTAATTTTATTTAATACATTTTTTGTGATGTGGGTAAACTGCAAACCATCAACGTCAAACTTGTGGATACATAAATGCACTGTGAAGGTAAATGGATAGAGCATGGCAATAACACTGCCAGGACTGTGGCTTTGATTCCCTCTGGGATTACCCTTGCTAGAGACGTGTGCACTCCTGGCACTGTAAATGCTCTGAAAAACACACACACACACACACACACACACACACACACACACACACACACACACACACACACACACACACACACACACACACACACACACACTCTGCTTCACAGCAGATAAATGAAAAGAAAATGAATGCAGTCCAGAGCTGAATTCATTTTACATCCCATTGGAAGCTGCCCGACAAGCAGTGAGGTGCAGCCTTAAAGCACTAGATGGCAGCACAGCTGCACTTCTGATTCCTAATTGAATATTTAGACATTCACCTGATCATTTCTATGACATAACATGATTACATACAGTGCCGTATTTGTCCATTCACCTGCTGCTAGATTGACATGTTGCCTGCCCTAAAACTCCTCATGTGTGCACCATCCTCTCTGGTAAAAAAAAAAAAAATCTAATAACATGGCTGGCTAACTGCTCAGCCTACAAGTCATGCTGTTGTGAGCTTGCACAAAAAGAAATATACATAAATTAAAGTTGAGCTCTGACATCAACTCATTGGCCTTTTCCTAAACCGCCCTCTGGAGATGAAAAAAAAAAAAAAAAAAGAACACAGTCTGACTTTTGGAAGAGAATATTGCTGTTAATCCTCTGGACCTGATCGCAGTTTGCCAGGTAATTCCTGGAACTTGGCACTCTATCAGTGAAAGGGAAATTGGGCTTAAGATGTAGAGCCCCTCAGGTCTTGCAGAGAGTCTTTAAGAATGCTGAAGGGGAAGACTTAGAAGTTTGATGTTTACAGTCTGCACTACTTACCGCTTTACTACTTAGGCTGCTGTTTCTGTTCGTGTGCAGAAATTGCAAAACTTCAGCATTAATTAAAGAGTAGCTCCCAGTAAATGACAACAGATGACAAATTGCATCCATACCGTGCATATTCTTGGTACATAATTAGACTTCAGGAATTCCATGCATCCAGGACTGCAAGAACCCAATGGACATGTTCGATTACAGACCATGGGCTGTCCTTATTGTGTTTGTGAATGCATCATGTGATATATATACTTATCTGACTCTGAGATTCCTACCCGTCATGATTCCTTCCATCACGGCTGACTGTGTTCCCTAGAGCGTGAGGGAGAAGCTTATCATCTGTCTCCTCATTTCATGCCCTGTAGCAGGCTGCCTTCAGCAATGGAACAAACTCAGGATGTAGCCATCGTTGACACACCCTCCATTGCTACACAGGAGGCATATAGGGGAAGCAGCAGGCACAAATTTAATCATCATATTCAAAAGGAGTTTCAGGTGTGATATTCTCACAAAAATGTAACCTTTCCGCTGCAGCGTTTTCAGGATAAGGTGAGCTGGCTACAACCTTAAAATGTGCTGTAAGCTGAGATAACCTATCCAATATCAGCAACTAATGAGGCAGAAAGAGGAGCTGGAGCAGACAGACACTATCATTTCGGCTCCATACGTTTTCTTGTGCAAGATAAGCTTTGTCAGAGGTCAGATACTGTGTGATATTTGACCAATTTTCAGCACTATTTCTGGCAACGGCTGTCGATTTGAAGGCAGCTTGGATTGCCAGCCGTGGTGAACGAGCAGCTGCAGTGCTTTTGGCTCACAGGGGAAATCTGTTTTGGGCTGCCTGGAGTTGAACTGCCGAGCACTTTTACTTCTGGTGAGAAGATTGCTCTCATGTTTTATTGAACGTTGCCACCGGCACCTCTCATCCTTGACAATCTGATTCTACCAAGGTCCACCTCATGACCTTAATGTTCAACCAATGGGGTGTTGCAATTCACTCGCTCTGACCCTTCCATCAACCTAATCAGACTCATAGGTCCTTTGGGTAGCATTTATAAGCCACTCTCAAAGTGGATTGATATCTTTGCTGCCTGCCCGCATCGTACTTAACTGTCCTTGCACTTAAATAACCTGTCATCTTTGCCCCTTTAGTTCACATGTCCGATTACAGACAAGGCTAGACTTCACTTTATCATTTATTCTTGGTTCTGTTAAGGTGCGCAGCTAACGACCTCCTCATACTGGCCTCTCAGCTTGCCAACAACTGAAATAAGAGTCTGTCTAGTCTCCTTGTCTGGCCTCTGGAGCTGTCACCCAAACTGTATTGTAGTAGAGATTTAATCCACTATAGCTGTCATGGAGCAAGTGCCATTAAACCATAAAACACAGTCATCTACTGTATTTTCCATTTTACCATGTCTCTACAAAGTTTCAACAACAGAGGGAATAAGAAGGTTATTCTTAGAGATATTCCTTTACCCAACAATAGAAACTTCTTCACAGGCATCGGTATTACAAGACCACAGTAAGACTCTACAGCCGTGCTAGCAGCTAATTGAAGCTGCACTTTTGGCACAGCAGAGCTAAATGCTAATGCCAGCATGCTAATATGCTGCAACACAGTTCGTGAAATAGCATCTTCACAATGACAATGCTAACATGCCGTTGTAGGCAGGTACAATGTTTACCATGTTCACCGTCTTAGTTTAGCGGGTTAGCATGCTAATTAGCACAAAACACAAATTAGAGCTGAGGCTGATGGGAATGTGGTTAGTTTTGCAGGTATTTGGTCATAAACCAAAATATACATGGAAATATAAAAATGTGGAGCTCACCAAAGTGATTACAATTAATCCTGAGGGAGGTATCAATGTGGACTGACCAACTGACATTTCCATCCATACAGCAATGCTGCCAGCATGACTGAAAATGTAGAAATAAATGATAGATGAATGAGATAGATAAGGGGATTATAATGAATCTTCCATGAGATACCTATGCTTAATTGTGGCCTGAATACTGGGTCATGGATTAAATTACCCCTACAACCTCATTACGATAACTAAACTGGAAATGAATGAGAGGATTGTTAAAACATGAGGATTCTGTGTGTAACCGATGATCTTGGTGGGGGAGGAACATAACTGTTTGATAATTGCCTTAAATGTATTTTCTTCTTCTGGCGTTGAGAGGAAACAAATCTTTAGATCTCGAGATCTTATTATTGCTTTATGTCACTGTTGTTAACATATTTCTTGGATAATTGTCAAGACGGCAGCCTCCAGTAAGAATTATCTGTCTCTCAGAGACATCAAAGCTTCCTCATAAGGCAAATACGAAAACATGAGAAAGGAGAAATGTTTGTATCAAAGAGTAAGAAGCAGCTTTTACGCAGCAACCAAACATCTGCTTTTCACCCAGTCAGATCCCATCTGGTTTCTGCTTTTTGAAACAGCTGTGAAACGACACAGGGAGGTGACATCAGATGTGTTGTCTTTTAAATGTTTTTCCTCGGCTCAATGATCTTTTAGATGCTACGCTTTCACAACCACCATTGATGACATCTCTAGTAAGAACATTTCTCCTTGTTCTTTGTATTGGAGACATCATTTATTAACTAACAGTATTTATGTGAGATTTCGGCGTGGATTGCTTAAGAAGTCGTACAAAAACTAAAAGAAAAACGGCAACTATCACAAATCTTAATCACACGTGTGATTTTTCTTTACCCCAGAAGTTATTCAGTTTCACTCAAAATGCAAACAATCCACAGCTGCTTCATGCATTTTGGTTATTTGTCCAGACATGTAAACATCGATTCAGTCGTCAATCAAGCGTGAGAGCCAATTTTGCTGTAAAGTGGCTGTTGTCGCTGTGTTAACAGTGTGTGCTTGTGTGTGTACACTATGGAATGTATTGGCTGTGCAGTGGTGTTGCAGAACGCTGTCCTGCCTGCCTTGGTGTGTCTGATTTCTCTGTTGTGGTGGTGGGATTACTCCGGGGATTAGCAGGATACTGGCAGCACCCATCGATGGGACAGAGATGACAGTTCCCATCATGTAGTCTCCCGCTTCAACCCCTTCACTACTCCCCGGACTTAAAGCGGCACAAACAGCAGATTACATGAGTACGACAGCAGAGGAAGAAGTCACACATCGCACAGTGGAGATTAGGCTGAACAAACTCTTCTTCGGCTGCCTGAGGGTATTCAACCCAAACATGGAGAGCTGTCTCTCATGGCCCAGTTTGGGCTGGATTAGGAAGCTGTAGAGAGCATTTCTCTGCACAAGAGTTTGGGGAAAAAAACTATTGGTATGCTATTTCAATAAAATAATGAACTAATAAGTACATTTGCAGTTGTAAGCATCCCTCTTCCCATCTCTGTTTGTGTGGCTATCACTACATGAAATGATGCCAATGCATATTCTGCACTTTAAAGACTATACAGGATCTATAATCAGAATCACCTGTGTGTTTTGGTTTAATGCATGTTTGCCTGACTACCTCTTGGTGAAATTGGTGCTGAGCTAACCTGTATGCCGCCAAGACACTGGGGAATAAAGAGAAATCCGGCTCCTGCATGTATATCAGCCATTTGAGTTTGTGTTTGCTCAGGTCTCTGCTTTCAAGTTTTACAGACTTGCAATTAATGTTTGGAGAGCAGCGTGCGTGGGAGTGCAGTGGATTTCTGTGCAGGCATGTAATTTGAAAAAAAAGTCTTCAGACGCCTCCCTCCTATTAAGGACACAGAAGCCATTTTCGCTGTTATTTCATAAGATGCGTTCAGCATATCAAAGATTTGTCTTTTGCAGTTTTATCCGCTGTAGAATATAATGGAAAAGCATTAGGATTGTTATGCATTGAAGTTTGAACAATGAACACTCTTTGAAGGGTTATTGGGTGAGAAAGGATAGACGGAGCCTACTGCAGGTGGAAGCTTCCCGAGCTGTAATTGCATGTAGTGTCTGTGTATTGAAATGTTTTTATGATCTGAAGCGTTAGTGGTTGTATTTACACTTGTCAGATTTTCGACCTATTCACGTTACATTTTTATTTTGGAGAGCAGTTTGTTCCTGTGTTTGGTCATAGCCACCATAGTCTAAATTCACGACCTTCCACTTCCAGGATTGCTCTGTTCTGCGCCTCAGATCTCTGCAGGGTAAATCCAGACAGCTAGCTAGACTATCTCTCCAATCTGAGTTTTCTGTTGCACGACTAAAACAACTTTTGAACGTACACATGTTCCACCAAAACAAGTTTCTTCCTGAGGCTATTTTGCAGAGGCACCGTGATGATTGTGATTGGTTTAAAGAAATGCCCGCTGCACTGTGGAGGAAAGTCTGGCAATGCGTAGTCTTTATTTTTGATGTTCCACTTCTGGGATTGCTCCGGTGCCGCAGAAAATTCCGCAGGATGCATGTATTTACACGGATGTCCGTTTCCTTGTGCTTTCTTCGTATTGGACTTTTAAACTCCGGTGGATTTATGAGGACTATTAACTGCTCCTCAGATCTCTGCAGGGTAAATTGACACAGCTAAATAGACTACTTGTCAAATCTGAGTTTTCTCTCGCACGACTGTTTTACAGCTTCTCCATGTGGAGTTTAGCACCACCCATGACGATTTTGATTGGTTTAAAGAAATGCCAATAAACCGGAGCACGTTTTTCTCCCATCCCAGAATGCAATGTGGAGTAGCAAGACCCTCTTCTGCTCTGCAGTGTGTGGATAGTCTGGCAAAGCGACACTAGGCAATGCGAGACTATAGCCACCACTACCTGAAAAATGGTCTCCACCAAACAACACACCTTCCCCTGTTCGTCCTGTAGGCCACAAAGCTCATGTCACTTTAGTAAGCCCTTGTGTGTACTACCGACTTTGCTATTTATTCTGGACACATGCCTGCAGAGTATTACAGGACCCCTGGCCTGCATTTGTTAGAGTGTTAAAAATCAACATGATGCCAGGGTTCTAATGAGTTATTTAAACACCTTCAGCAGATTTGAATACTGAGCCATATTTGCAGAGGTGTCGATTTATCTGGTAAGAAATGTTGTGAAACACTTGTTAACTCAAAATAACAATTCAAAAGGTAACAAAAGGTAACACTTTATCAACACAGTGCAACTCGCTGTGAACACAACATTCAGGCAAAGATTCATGATTAATTATCGAGATCAGACGGTGTTGATTTTTAACACTCTCAGAGCTCAATAACAAGTTAGTTTTCCATGGTAGAAATTTAATTTATGGCTGCTAAAGTCTTTTAATTACAGAGAAATATGAAAAAGTTTTTACAATGTAACATACGGCTTTATCTGTAATAATACATTAAAAATTAACATATTTTGGGTTGCTAGGCTATGCAGGATGACCACCGCTCTTCCCGGCTTAATCTTAACTAAGGTACTGAAAGCATCAATGATTCCAAACTGAGAAGAAATATCCACACACTTAGATCTATGCAATGTTTCACTTAGCCAGGATATGAGCTGTTAAGTCTCAAAAGTGCTTTGTCTTTTTAGCTTGCTTTTTTTAGTCCTGAGAAAGAAAAAAAACTCTCCCATAGACGGTTTGATCATGTCTGCAAAAGTGCTGCAGAGCCTTTGGAAAGTACATGTATTTGCTAATTATTAAAAGAATAGTTTGCCACTTGGGGAAATGCATGGATTAAACAAATAGGCAGCTCTTGTTACCTTTACCAAGTCACGCTAGCTGTGTCAAGTCTTTATATTAAGCTAGGCAAAGCTAGCTGGGCAGCAGTAGCACTAGTTCAGTCCGTAGGGACTCTCTCGACCCGGAGAGTCGACGGTGCAAGTCCCCATACGTACCAAGTACGGAGTGTGGACTGGTAGCTGGACAGGTGCCAGTTCACTTTGAGCAAGGCACCGAACCCCCAACTGCACAGGGCGCCTTCATTGGCAGCCCCTTCACTCTGCCATCTCTCCATTAATGCATGTGTAAGGTCCCGATTGTGCATGTGTGTGCATTTCGGGCCTGTGTGTAATGTGTAACTCCAACAGAGTGAAAAAATGTAATTTCCCCCCCGGGGATCAATTAAGTATATCTTCTTCTTCTAACCAGCCCCTGTTTTATTTTAATATTAATTGATATAATTATTTAATGGAGAAGGCGAATAAGCGCAATTCCTTTAACAATACAACAGCACATTTAATGGCTTTTTAGACAGTGAGACACTCATACGTATTTATCAAAAGATTACTAACTTTTACAACTGCATTATTATCATTTATAATCAAAAAGCAAACGTATTAACAATAAAAATAATTTAATCACACACACACACACACACACACACACACACACAAATACTCGACATGACATATACTCAACCTTCAATGGTTAGTAAGAATGTTGTTGAAAAGATATGTAAATTTTCAGTGCACTCACTTTCTGAGTTTGCGATGAAAATGAGAATGGGAACATTAGAGCACCGTGTGTGGCTAAATGCACCTCAGCAGAAGAAGCTAGTACTATCTGTCAAACAGAAGGATGATGTACATTGAAAACACATTCCCTTCCTCGTGGCACTCGCATCTATCACCAGTTTATGGCCACTCTCCCCACTCCAGCACATCTCCGCTGTGACATCCATCTATGTCAACATCCTTGCATATCCAGAGGCCTGTGTTGTTCATCTGTCCTTTAAGTGTTCATAACATATTCTTGACAGGTTTCACCATATGTTGCCTCTGCATCTGCAAGCTACTGTGGACGCTTCTCATGGAGAGTCGCTGGAGGAACGTCACAAAATTCAGATTTGTTTGTATTTGTTGCACAGATAAATGTCAGTGAATGTGTGACACTTCTGACAAGTGATTCCCCAAATGTGCTACTTCAGGTGACCAAAAAGGCAGTTTCCTTACAAGAGCATGCCTCAACTATTTAAATAAAGATCGGGTTGGGCGATTACTATAGCATACAGCTGCTGATTCCTCATGTCAAAACAGTTTAATTTACGTAGAAAAGAACATTGTGGTTCTGTTGACGTTGCAACTATTAAGGCCTGCTGAATTTCATGAAATATTGGTTTTTGTATAAATGAATGAAGTTTCTTTCGAACAACATACAAAAGATTAAACAAAAAATCTTAATATACTTAAATACAAGACACAAAAGTATTTCACTGTAAAAAAAAAGAAAAAGCAAGAATAAGCCAAATAAATGAATTAATAAACAAAATATGCATACGTGCCAAGTATCCATGTCCTCTTCATACAGTCTCCAGTTCTGCATTTGTGAGTATGAATGTGCATGCAACATATTGAGAGTGTATCTGTACCACTACTTCAGCACCAGTTTTTGGGGGTAAATCTTCTCAGCCTTACTCAATACACAGTGTAGCTGTCGTTTCTCTGCGCCTGAGGAGCAGGTACATGGGAAAGGATCTAAATTTTCCTAGGGCAGCACTATACAGCATACTGGAGCAACCCAAACACACAGATGCTGCTGCAGCTTATCACAGTGCTGCAGTGCTAAGGAGGAGCTCAAATAAACTTAGAGCAGCAGCTTGTGGCAACTTCCTCCTGTCTCCAGATACTGTGAGGTTTGGTTACACACTCTGTGTGTTGATATGTCGCCTAATCCTCTTTATAAGTCAATAAAGCCCCATTACATTTACCACTACAAGTCTGCAAACAAGTAACTTTTTTTGGTGTGGAAATGTGCACCAAGTTCAACCATTAACAAATTAACACTTGTGTTCTGTTTCTAAAGGACGGCTGTGTTCCATCCTACTGAAATCTGCTCCCTGTTCTCGAAACATACAAAAACTAAAGAAAAGCGTGTTGATACAAGTGTTCAAGTGTACAAGCATCTCTTTTATGCAACACCTGCACATAAAAATATAATGAAGGTACATACATGAATATACATTCTATCTATCAGTTAAGAAAATGAGCCAAAATGAGTTGAAAACCAAATCATTTTCTGATGCAACTGCGCTGCAAGCAAGCAATCAGTCAGTCAGTCACTCACCTTTGCTTTACTGACATAGCAACTCCATCAGAGGGCACTAAAAATCCAACTGTGCTCTCAACCATTCAGAGACCATTAGTATCTATCTGTGTAGAAAATCCTCCATAATTATGGGGGAAGAATAATAAACGTATACATTAAACAAGCGGAATTTTGCTGTAGAGAATTATGGAAATTCAGGGGAAAATAGAGTTACTTTTTTAATCTCCAAATGGTGGATGCAGTGTGTCTATTTCAGTAGGCAGTGGCCTCCATCATAAGAGAACAATCATAAGGTAAAACAAAAAAAGATAATACTTTCAGAAAAGTATTAATTTCTATATATAAAGCAAAGGTATTTTACTACTAAAAAGACAATATATTTTAGTTTGATCCTACTTTCAAGGACATCTTACAACTTCACACCATAAAGACTGAGAGGTGGGTAAAGTAACTTCCACTACATGCTTCCAAATTCTGCTGTAAATCTGAACATGTATCCGCCACAATGGTTATAGACTGTAGGTTTCACTCTGGGTCAGCACACAGTGAAGTCAGCACATTCGGTGTTCAACAATCAGTAGACAGAGAAGCCTAAAATGTCACGTTTGATAATTTGACGTGACAGTCAAAGCAACGCAGGGTTAATCCTACCAGTTGGTTACTGGACGTGGCTTTCTGAGCGGATGAACAGTGACAGATGATGAGTTTAGTGCCCTGAGGATTGCGCACAAGACAGTCAGTGATCTGCTAACAGCCGTTTAACTCCGCCGAGTACCAGCCGCGGCGGCAGACTGCGAGACCGACTCAATCTGGAGGACTTGTTCAGATAATTCGCTTAGAGGGGTAATAATTGGTCGAAACGGAACATTCTCCGTGACACACCCTCAGCTCAAGACTCCCACATCTTCTGACCGGACACAAAGTCTCAGGAGAGACATCTCCAGGGATCGTTACGCGCAACTTTTACGCACAACCGGGGAACTTGCCGTTGATTAGATCTCGATGCGCTGTCACCTGCAGCACGGACTACACTACAATCTGCACTCGCACAGGTGTGATTATGTTGATTGTGCGAACTGCAGGAATGGATGAAACGATCCGCTTCATGCTTTGCTGAAACGAGACCAAAGCACGGACACTGGGAACTTATCTTAAACAGCTTGCCGCGCCGGGTGCCAAAATGAGCTTTTATTACCAGAGCTGGAGGATCTTACAGATATTCTTTGTAACAATAACCGCAGTTCTTACACAAGGTGAGTGACCTGGAAGTAATTGTTTGCGTGTTGTGGTGTAGCCTATTGCAATCTGAACTGCCCACCAGGGATGAAAACAAGATCAGCTTCTGCCAAAGTCACTGTCACTGTTTAGGCATTCATACTGCTACAGCCTTCTCTAGAGGTCTAAATAATATATAAATGTCCTCATTTGTGCCACAAACTTACATCTTATACTCCACAGTGATACAGAGTTCCAGTGAGCCAAACATGGACATTTATGTATCATGGCGAAGGGTATGACAGCAGTGAGTGGGATATATTAAAACATTTAGAATGAAATCAGTGAGGAGTAAAATACTTCATCGGTTTATATTACAACTTGAGCCATGCCTTAATGCTCAGTACTTTGCTTCTCTTGGGGAGTATTGCTTTCCCTTATTGATGTCTGTAAGAAAACCGTGTTGCCCAATTTTCACAGGGCAAACACGAAGCAGACAATCTAAATTCCCAACTTTGATAATAAAGAAAAGCACATCACAAAGGCATTTACTGTAAAGCCTATAACTGCCTCATACTGTAGATGGCTATTTCCAGGGAATGCAGGCTGGCTGATCTATGTGGATAAAATGTTGATTTTATGTTTTTTTAAATCAGCTTTTAGAGCCTCATTGGACATAGCAATCCCTACCAATCACTGCAAAAGCTTAAGCCTCTCTCTCTCTCTCTCTCTCTCTGCCTATCTTCTCCACCCTCTCACTTCCAGGCCCTCAGGGCATTACATATAAGATCACAACATTATCTCTGTATGTTTCTATATGTAAGATGAGAATATTATGGTCTACTTGATGGAGTACTTTAACCAGGCCATGATATTTTTATGATAAGAAGTGTTGTCATCTAACTTTTCTCCTGGAAAGTACAAAGACCAGGCTTGTTTCCCAGCTCCACTGTTGCCAGCACATAATTCACCGTCATGACATAAAATAAATGGCACAACAACAAATCAGCAAAAGACATAACATTTGAGTTCAGAACAGGCAAGTGAAGTCAAAATCTTTGTGACTTTTCATTTAATTAGGACCGCTTTAATTACCAGCCCTAATTACAGTAGGTGCTTGGAGCAGTCACCACATTTTGCTCATGTTTCTAACACTCCTTTTTGGATCACAGTTTCCCCTTCTCTTTCTAGATGCCCTTTGAGAATTAACCACAATGCTGAAAGATACATTGCAACTTAAAAAAAAAAAAAAACTGGAGTACTAACAAGTTCAACCGCTGTTTACATCCCAAGGTGGGAAAATGTCTCCCAAAAGACTCAAACCTTTGTATTCACACGGATCTTTATCAGCAAGCTGTCAGACCCTTATGAGGGCATTTGGTGCTTTCTTAAAAGTGCATGTATTGGAAAGGTCAGCCAGTCAAAAGATAAAAAAAACACATAGTGCTAACATCAGCTGACAATAGGGAATATATTCTGAGTTGGCCTCTAGCTCACCCAGTAAGAGCATTTGCCCCATGTTGGCTCAGTTGGCGGCACGGGTTCTAATCCGACCTGCTGCCCTTTGCTGCGTGTCATCCTCCATCTCTCTCCCCCTTTCATGTCACTTCATAATAAAAGGGAAAAGCCCCCCCCCCAAAAAAAAATCTTTAAAAATTAAATAAATAGAGAATGTAGTCTGCTACAGGTGCTTAATTAGTGTCATTTGCATCTGGTCCATTGCCAACACTTATTTTAAAGTATTCATCATCAGCGTATTGCTAGATATGTGACCCATAACGCTAACATAAAGAAATGATCAAAAACCTTTAAAACACAGCATGAAAGAGAAACTTTATCACACAAAGAGCTCTTTTATTCTCTCAATTACTGATTAAAAAGTAGACATCCGTTGTTGTCCTCTGTGATGCATTGGGAGCCAACTTACTTCTGCAAGCTGTTTAGCACATATGGCAAAAGTCATTACTGCACATTAGAATTCACAGTGGTTCCTCAGCATTTTAATAGAATAATACAAAGATTGATTACAATTGGAGGAACAATGCTAAAAGACAAGCGCACTGAAAAGAAGCTGACATGCCTATGAACATATTTTAATATAGAGCCTTGAGACAAACCCCAGGGCAAAATGTAGCTCATTAGAAACAGCTGTGTTTTTATTAAAACTGGTGATGAGGAACATTACTTTGAAATGGATCTGTATTAATCCCTAGGTAAACGGTGCAGTTAGATACAGCACAGAAAAAATGTCAGCTAACTTACTACACTCTTTAAAGTTAAGTACCATGTTTACTTTCCATTTGAATGCATGGCAGTAAAGCCTTTAATGGAATGTATTGGCTTTATACATGTGGCATTTTTCTGCTCTCGCTCAGAGGTACAGTAGCGTTAGTTTCATATGAACAATTCTGCATTTGGACACAGAGAGTGAATATCAAGACTTGATCAACATATGATTTGAACATTGGTATTTCTTCTTCTGCCCCCCTCCTCCTCATAGAAAGCACTTAGCCTACATACTGTGGATAAATTTTTTTTTTTAAGTAAAGCAACAATGCAAGGCATTGGAAATGAGCAGTCTTGGAGAGGTGGCTTTTAGAGGCAGTTGTAGCATCTGGCAACACATGTTGTACATGTACATGTTGTAACATGGCAACACTGATGCTTTCTGACTCAGCCAAGGAGGAAGAGGAGCTCAGAGTATTCAAAACAAGTGATTTGAGAGGCTGGAACAGCTGGTGAAGCGGATTTGCTCTCGTGTTTATCAGTTGAGGCCAGGACTCTCATCATGATGAGAGGACCATAGTAACCAACAGTTTTGCTTACATTGGCTTCTTGTTAAATATCCAAACTATTGGTGAAGGAGAAGGATGCACCATAAACAGTGCCTACAAAGCCTGCTACAAAATAGACTTATGCTATGTATGCTTCATTTAAATAGTCTCCTGTGGGTTTTCTGGAATGAAAAGCATGTGAAATAACAAGCAGAGCACAGATGACCCATCTAGCCCAACTGTAAAGAGATGAGCCTGCATGTGAAGTACTTTGTTGCCACATTGGCAGTGCATTCTCCCGTCAGGAGACAGTGAGCCAGTTTATTTTCACTCCAGCTGAAGCTGCTGCCAGCTCCGGTATTAAATAGCACATCTGTCACTGTGGCCACTGGTAGGCAAAGCCTGGACTGCCATGTTCCCAGACCCAGTGCCTGCCTCATGCAGTGTGTCAGCAAACACGACTGACACTCTTGTCTGTCTGTGGAGGAGAAAGAAAAAAAAGATGCTGTTGTCTTCCTCCGAGGGCTGTTGGGTTGACATGATCTTGACACATGCTGTATATTCAACGCTGTGTGAAGTGTCAGACCATGATGACAGGCTCTTTGCTGGCGTGGATGAGTGAGGATGAAAAGCAGAACGGGCCTTGATAGACGTACCTGTCAAATCCCAGCAACCACGAGGGACTTTTCGACTGATATCGACGTAGAAAAGCTTCAAGCCTTCCTCGATGGATAAATAACAATTAATAATTCAGTGACATGACATGTCTGTGTCCGCCAACTTTTGTTATACTTTCACAAATGCATCTTATACAAGTCTATAGATCTAGAGATATTATCTCTTTTGTAGGACATTGTTCACGTTGGTATACCAGTGGGATGGTGATTTGTTTATCATTTTTATTCATCTCAGATGCCATACAGAACCTGTTTTTCCAACCATGCTAATGCAGCTTCATCAATTTGATTATAATCTGCCCAAGTAAACCCCAGTGTTTTTGTCCTTAATTCACCAAGTAGGGCAATTAGCCACCAGATAAACAGCGCACACTCAGGTCAGCAGCTATAATCTTCATAATTCTATCAAAATGGACGTTTAATGAGGACACATGATGGCCGAGTGACCCCTGCCCATGTCCACTGAGACACTTAACATTAAGCTTTTAAACCAGATCAGAGAATGTTTATGCTGTTGGTTTGTTTTCACTCACTTAAAAGGTCATTCTATGCACTTGCGATCGGTATTTAACAGTCAGACAGTAATCCTTGTGATCAATGTACGGCTCTATACTGTCCAACACAAAGCTTCTTACTTACTTACTTACTTACTTTATCGTACTGAATAACATACAGATGCATTTTCAGATGTATTTCTGTTTTAGTTAGATTAATATATAATTTCACGTGGTGATGCTCTACCATTCTTATTTTTTTCATGGAGGATCTGCTGGGTATTCAGAGGCCTGCTGACAATCTGAAAAGCCATTTTAAGCCCATTTTTTGATGGCTGATTTCAACCTTGTGCCAGATGTATCAGATCCCACCTTTCCTCCCCATATAGAGAAAGCTGATCATCCATGAGAGAGGTGAAAATGGGGCAGTGGAAGGGTATTATTGAAATAATGCAATGGCAGGCAATCATTTTTAAGTCAATTTTAAATTTGGAATAAGTAGCAGTAAACAAACAGGTCATAAAAAGGAACTTCTATAGGAAATGAATAATTCATATTTAGTATATTATCTTTCTGTGACATGATTAGTTACATGGATGATATTAGGGACTGTACAGAAATTATAAGGGGTAAAAAATAAATGTATTTTTCTTTTGGCTTTAGGTAGGACTTTTTATAATCTTTTCTCTAATCTAAAACTTTATTTTAGCTTTCCTTTGCAAACGCAGTAAACTGTTTGGTAGATAGTCAGAAAGACAACTTTAACTTGCACCATGTTCATTAAGGTGCACTTTACCATATGCAGAGGACAACAATTCTGTCTCTACATCAGGGGTTTACTAACGTTTCAATTGTTGTGCACATTAGAAGTTCCATTAAGATATTAAGATTTAAATTGGGGTACACAATTAAACAAGTTGTATCAATGTAATACTGTTATATTATTTTGATATGTTGTGGGGAGAGTGTTGCAGTCACGAGGAGGGTTCAAAGAAACTATTAATATCCCTGTGGAGGGCTTTGCTTTTTGTGCGAAAGTAAACATAAGGTTCGGCCCTCCTCACACCAATCGTTTTTGTACAGTCTCTTAGCAAAGCTGGAGTTCAACCCCTGCTTTTCCCAGCCTCAGAAACTAAAACAACCGTCCCTTGTTGTAATTTACATTATTTTACCTATGTGCTCTGTTACAGGAATTGTTCAGGTTAAGCTCAGAGGCCTTTTAGTGTAATACATTGATGCTCCACTCAGTTGATCAGTTGGCCTTGGATGACTTTTGGTGCTCAAGTGTTTTATGCTGGTATTTTTCACAGTATTTCATTCTCAAATGTCGAGGAGAAATCAATTCCTTAGTTCTGTTTTAGTTTCAAGTAGAATTCTAGTTGCTGAGAAATGTGGTATGACACATTCCTGTATCTTTTAACAAGCCTATTTGCTATTTTTACCTCACAGATTTGAGCAGTAAAGAGCTAACTGACTGTAAGAGCCCGGTGCCTTTCCCTGTCTACTTGCCTGTTAACTACGACGTGCGAGATGCTGACTTCTTCTTCCTGAAGGAGGCTGGGCAGGACTTCATGAGGAACTCCAGCATGCAGAGCCACACGCAGCCCTTTGTTATCTTGCGGGCCATCCGGCAGCCAGCTGTCAACGCCAGCTACGGCACTATGTCCACAGAGCAGCTTGTGCCTGGAGATTTGGTCCAGACTGTGCAGCATTTCAACGCGCCAGACGTCTTCACCTTTAACTGGAAAATCCAGGCCTTCGTGCTGACGCCTCGGGTTTTCTCCTCCAAGCCCAAAGTGCGGGTGCTCTTCTATGTTGCAGGGAGGGACTGGGGCAGGGGGGAAGGAACTGTGGATGAGCTACCGTGTGTGACAGTGTATGCTTTCTGGCAGACCCAGGAGGTGAGGGGTTCTTGTGCCATGGGAGGCGAGAGAGGAACCTGCATGGCTGAGCTAGCTCCAGCACCTAGCTGGTTTGCTCCGGGGTCAGAGGGCACCAGCAGGGAGAGGCAGGACCCGTCTACTGGGAACCCTGTGGAGCTGTACTACCAGACGCAACCCAAAGTCAATGGGAAGTGTGATTCTGTGGACGGAAGTCGTTGGGCTGGCTCAAAGCAGCAGCCAGAGTTTGTTCCTGTCACGCCCATGCAGAGGATTGGCAGTGTGCGTCTTCTGCAGGTGCCTAAAGGAATGGCAACGCTTTCTCGGCTCAAGCTCGGCAATGCCATTGTCATACGGACGTCCTCCAAACCACTGAAGAAGACTGATATCGCCACCTTCTACATACTCATGGCCAGCTCTGCTCAGCTGACCAACTTCACCCTCAGGTAAGACTGTGATTTCTGTTTGTTGTGGCTGTATTGCAGACATGCATATAGGAGTATGAGTTGAGTTGAAATATTGAATTTTATTTTATTTGATGGGGACGATGACAGTCCAAATTAAGTGGTCAATAAGAATTCAATTCGGGGAATCGTTCACTCACAGCATGAGCGCTCTTCTCTACTTTTTGCACAAATGCTGTGCCATCGGAAATATGGCAATATTGGAGGAAAATGAGATTCAGCATGGATCATGGCATTTTCTCTGAAAACATGACAGGGGGGCTAACTGTCTCTCTGAGAACTGTGGTAAATTATAAAAATACATGTTTGACTCAGTGAGCACAGCCTGACGACATTAAGGGCTGCGTCAAGAGTGGTAGTCATCAAGGTTGGCGTGGATCAAATAAGATCACGTGTAGCTTGTGACTCATTATTGCTCTGCTGTAAAGGGTACATTCGGGATCTGTGGTATATCAATGCACTGTTATTAAATATGCAAAGATCATGGGGATTACCGGCATAGCTCAATTACATTTCTTCATTTTTCAATGTTCTTATTCGACTGGAGATGAGAGCATTTGTAGTTCCATTTTAAAGTTAATCCTCCGGAGGTCTCTGTGACCTTTTAGGTACTAGAGGCTAATATTATACAGATATTCTTTTTTTTTTTTTTCTCAAAGAAATGTGCTGCCTCAAACTCCTGAGGTATTATCCTCTGGAGTACGAAAATACAAACAAACAAAGGAAAAAGAACAACTAAACTGAGTCTGTTCTCAGCATGTCAGTTTGTTGCTCCCCTTTTCAAGGTGAAATGATGCAACATGGGAGATCGGCACTTCAAAACTGGATTTGAATTAAATGCCTCCATCTCGCGATGCGTTTTATTGATGGTTTTCATGGTCATCTGCGGCGTGATGCCTTTTATTATCATCATCCAGACGGAGATCAAAGAGAACCACGTTGCGTTGCAGCATGTCTACATTTGTTGAGGTTAGCTGTCAGAGCAGGCAAGTAGAGATTTACGCTAACTTGATAAAGACAGATTTTTTTATTAGTATTCTACACTATCTGCTTTACTTAAAGCCAGCGAGTAATTGGCTGCCAGGAGATGTGAAATACGTTCTCTCAGTTATTCATTTGGGTCGTGTGTAGATTTAGATCATGGGTAAAGTGTGTCATAAATCCGTCCTTCACATTGTGTATTAATGATAATTTATGTTGCTGTTTGCAGTGCTGTTGGATGATGTCCAGTGAGGTGTCCTGACTTAAGAACTGGCTCAACAATAAAGTCCTTGAAGGCAGCTTATCTATGTGTTAGTTCCTGGCTGGGAAGTAGTTACAGCCTTTCCTCGTAGATTGGAAAACTCTGTGGTGCACAATCAATACCTCCTGGAAAATAAATATTGTAATTTCAGAGTTAGTTCCGACTTGACTTGCAAATGCATGCTTCGGTGGAGGCGAGCAGGTGAGGGGACAGTCATGGATTATTCATTTTTCACCTGGTCCTGGATTCATTCACTTAGACAGTCCCTTGCTCAGATCAATTGTGAATGCTGGAATAGGGCAATATTGATCGAGCCAATAGCTGTGCAGGTACGCACATGTACTCGTCAGGTTTCAGAGTTGAGTCTCTCAACATTTCTCTCGGGTTGTTCACTTCTTTTCTGGTGTGCCAAAAGTGAAACAAAGAAACAGGAGGCTGAAAGAGCTCTTCATTCTACGTTTCATGGGCTGTCTGGATTTTCCTGGAGAATCTGAGAATCGTTAAATTGCATTACAGACCTCGGCTTTGCATGACTTGTATTTTAAAGAGGCTAGACAATGTATTTGCATTATTTAGCTGGGGTTCCTTTTACCTTCTGTCAGGGGCGGATCTACAGGGGGCAAGGGGGGGCAGCTGACCCCCCACTGTAGGGCCTGCCCCCCCCCCAGCTGCCCCCCTAACTTTGGTGTCCAAAAAACTTTGCTTGTAAAAACAAACTGCCACTATGTGCACAGGCTTCTTAAAACATTGAAACAAACAATTAATGTATATTAATTCATAATAAATAATAATTGTAGATGTAATCTTAGCCACAAATACAACGGGATTGAGAAGGCTAGTCTAAACATAACTGATGTGTGGATGTAATAAATCTCGTCTTTTTTTAGGTTACTTATTAGCTACAGGGCCATACAGTCTAATGTAATACAAGAATAACAAGAGCTTTTCACATCTTGACTTTTGCAGGCCAGAGTAGCTGGACATATTAGCTGAAGCCTAAAAGTGGGGATATTGCCAGCTAAGAAAATTTTGAGATGTGCACAGGAGGAAGAGAAGGAGGGAAATGAAGAAGGAGAAGGCAGTAAACTGGAGAGACCAGGCAGGTCAGAGCAGGAGAAGACCACAGAAGGAGATGCAGAAATGAGTGAAAGAGAAGAGGGAAAGGAAGAATTGACAGTGAGGGATGAAGAGGAGGCTGCAGGTTCAGAGAGAGGGACAGAAGCAGAGAGTGATCAGGAGGAGGCAGGAGGAGGCAGATGAAGATGACAGAGAGGAAGAGGAGGCTACAGTTACCCCTGGACCATATGGTTGGTTTATATTCTCCTTACATATAAATTGCAGTACAGTAACATAACATGTCGTGACATGACGTGTTTTCAGTTTTTGGCTATTTCCATTCTGTTGTATATGGTATAGGGTTAGATATCTAAATATTTACATATACAACAAAAGTTCACTCTTCTCAAGACACTTTACAGATAGAGTAGGTCTAGACCACACTCTTTAAGTTACAAAGACCCAACAATTCTCCCAAGAGCAAGCATTTGGTGCAACAGTGGCGAGGAAAAACTTCCTTTTGGGCAGAAACATCAGACAGATTCAGGGTCTTGGTGGTCGCTGGTTAGATACAGATGGATACAGATATACAGTTACAGAGAATTATGATTAAAAATAATGGTAATTATAGTAACAAAAAAGATAATGGAACTATGACTAGAAATAATAGTTGTAGCAGTTTAGGGCGTAGCAATTTAGGGCATAGCAGGGTGTTGCGGGGCGTAGTAGGGCATAGCAGTTTATGTATGGGGGTTCCCATGTACCGTCATCCCCTGCCACCCTACCAAGATCTCTCGCTACCCCTTTGCCCCCCCATGTAAAATTTTCTAGATCCCCCAATGCCTTCTGTCTCTTGATTTTTGCTGAAGCAATGAAGCCAAACAAAAAATCCTGATTTCCCCCCCCTTCATTTTGTCACTTTTAATCATCGCTGCTTTAATTCATTTTATCAGTCACACATATTTCTGAACACAAAGCAGAGAGCAGAAATGTCGCCTCCACCTCGTCTTGTCTCCTTGCTTTTCCTTTCTTCTTTCTCTCCCCTCAACTCCTATCTTTTCCTCCTCTCCTCTCCTCTCCTCTCCTCTCCTCTCCTCTCCTCTCCTCCTCTCAGGGCTGCACGGATATGAGGAAAATATCTAATTGTGATTAGTTTGACTGATATTGCAATTGTGATATGATTCATGATATTGAAGGGACTGATCATTTTTGTATACATGTTTGCATTTGTATTGAAAAATATTAAAATTAAAAGGATTATAGTGTGATTTTTGCGAGGATTTAGTCTGTTGGATACGATTTGTAGGCCGGGACGTCTCAGAACCACAATACTTACAACTCAGAATGGTTTGACCCCCTGCAATTTGGATATTGCACCAGAACATATTTGGATTTTGATTCATTATGCAGCCCTATCTCCTCTCCTCTCCTCTCCTCTCCTCTCCTCTCCTCTCCTCTCCTCTCCTCTCCTCTCCCTAAAACAGTGCCCAGTCTGCCAGGGGTACTTGAGTGGAGGAAGGAAGGGTCAAGCGTTTTGGGGTTCTGAGGGGTTTGTTAAGAAGAACTGGGAGGGAGTGAAGGAGAAGGTGTGTGCTTGGTTGTCTAAATGGCAATGGTTGCTACCCCAGCTGTCATATAGGGGAAGAGTTCTGGTTGCCAACAATTTGGTTGCCTCGACCCTTTGGCATAGGCTCCTTGCTATCGTGCCAAATAAAAATAAAATTGCCTCTTTTAGACTCCAGACAGCTCAAAGGATATTACATAACTGTGGCCCCAGCTGGCTAGAGACAGTCCGACTGCTGCTGAGGAGAGCTGCGCGGTTGGGCTACGACAAGTAGCTTTTCCTCCTACAAACTGAGGATATGGACCTCCCTGGGCTGACCTCTTTCTACAACTCTGTGCCGCAGGCGTGGCAGATACTAAAATCTTCTCGCGATGCAAATGAAACTCCGGGAATGTGGCTGTTTGAAGAACCTTTGTTCTTCAACAACTTTTTAAAGACTCGAACATTACAGTCTGCCAGCCTGCGGGCCAGTCTCAGAGAGGCTGGGTGTACCAAGCTGGGTCACCTGATGAAGATGACTACCGCATCTGTTGACGTCCTAAGAGCGAGTAGCAACATCCCCTCCATTGGGCTGATCAACTGGGTGGTGAATGAAGTCTGTGCTGCCCTAGAGCGACCTCTGTGTGGTCAACGGAGTGAGGGGAGTACAGCTTCCCCTCTCTGATCACCCCCAGCTGTGTGGGAGTGGCGGGGAGAAGCAGGCCATCTACTGTCTTTTTCAACCTGTATGAAAGTCCTGAACCTGCGGTATTTGGCTGAGCTGAAGGAGTCGAGGTGGACTGAGTTTTTTGGTCCAGACGTTTCCCCGTAAGGCAGTTGGCGTTTCCTGTACAAACTGCCCGTTGAAAAGCAGGCAGCAGACCTTCATTGGAGGATTGTACATGCGGCTAATAGCGACGAACAGATACAGAGCGCACCTAGATTCAGAGCTAGGGGAGGGATGTATTTTTTTGTCTTCAGGTGGAAACATTTGTTTGTTCAGTGTCCTCGGCTGTCACATCTGCTAGAGCTTCTTAAAAGGTGGGTTCAGGATTTTGGGGAGGATTTTTCTTTGGAATTGTTCAGTTTTGGTCCAAAACATACAAAGCAAAAAAAGTCTTTTGTTTGCAACGGCAAACAGGGCCATCTGGCTAACACGCAGGAACCGGGCTCAGGGTGCTGGTAGTGTAGAGCCAGTATTGGTTCTGGAAGGACTGGTCAAGGCCCGATTGAGGGTTGTCATGTTCCTGCTTTTATTGTGTTTTGTTTGTTCATTTGCACTTCCTGTTTTATTTTGTCACTCTTATCCCAGGTCACTTGTCTTCCTCCCGTTGTTTGCTTTCCCGCCTGTTTGATTACCGTCCCCGCCCCTAATGTGTTTCACCTGTTTGTTTTCAGCTTCCCCGGTCCCCATTCATAAATACTCACCAGTCCCACTTCCCAGTGCCAGATTGTAGTTGTATGAAAGTCACTCTCTCCAGCGTTTTTCCCCAGTGTTTGTTTTTTCCAGTGTTTCTAGACCTTTTGCCCTGGTTCTCGACTACGATTTTTGCCTGCCGTTTTTGTACCTCTGCCTGCATTTGTTCTCGGAACAATAAAGACTGTTACTTGTGATACCTCTCTGAGTCGTGCATTTGAGTCTGCCACTGTACCGTGACAAGGGTGGAACATTCCTACTACCAGATGATGGACAATTTGCTGGTTTTCAGTGGTTTGTGGGCTGTAGGGGGAGTGTTCTGCTCCGTGGGGGAGGATGAGGAGTCGATGGTTAGTTTTTGATCGGTAAAAGCACAGTTGTTTTGATAGTTTTTTTTTTTTTTTTTTTTCTTTTTTTTTTTTTTGTTTTATTTTCTTTTGTCTTGTTTTTTTTTTTTTTTTTTTTTTTTGGTGATGGTGGATCTTCTCTGAAAAAGGTCCAATAAAGGGACTTTGAAAACCAAAAAACCTCTCCTCCTCCTCTCCTCTCAGGTATCACTTAATTGGAAGATTGGCAATCTCGTTAGAAAGCTTTGTAGTAATTAAACCTGTGTGATGGGCAGTTGTGTCTGGTGACTTTACTCTGAAATTCATTTTTTTTTGCATCCCAAAAACATGACATAATAGACTCACTGTTAATCAGTAACACAGTGCTACCCTCCCCCAGCTTATCAGCACATTAACAAGCCCTGTGCATTTCGGTCCTCAACAGCTGTCTGTGCGCTTTATCACTGTCGGAATGTCCCATTAAGCTTTGCTTAATGCTCTCTCATCAGCATGATAAACCTGTTATTGATGTCTGTAGCTGGAGTCAAGGGACATACAAATTCGAGGTCGATTGACAGAAAGACAAGCCACACCTGTCGGTTTCTGCGAAATGAACCTGCCACTCTCAGGGAGAGTTTGATACAGGTCAAAGATAAAGTGTTGTTATTCCATCATCACACACCCATGTGAAGGGTAATTAGATGATCCCTTTAGTGTACGCTCAGAAAGGTGAGTGGAAGAAGTATGAGCTCACAGTTTAACTTTTTGTTTTCTTCTTAACGGCTATAAAAAGCCAGCGATGAAGCACAATAGTTTGGCTTGTTCTATGGGTTTTATTTAAAGGCAGCAGTGTGGCGATAAATAAACCCGAGCTTTTGTATCAACAGGCCACCGTGTCAGTGAGCTCTGCAACCAGGGAGTCTAATCAGTCATCTGTAGGACTTTTCACATCCATTTTTAGTGCTGTGGTGCCTGCCATCTGGCAGGCGTGTTGGCATGAATGTCTCTCCAACTCCCTAAACGGCTCCATAAGTACGATAAGCACGTTGCCGATGGCTGGCCATCAGACTGGCTAAACGGTGGACATTTGCCTGCATAATAAACGATTGCATCTGTTTCCGATTGCACTGGGGTTCACCGGTGGTACCGTGGCCCCGCAGTGATGGATTCACAAAGCCAAGGATGGTAACACAAATTCTATCAGGGAAGCAATTACAAACCTTATGTACTGTAGCATCTCGATAGCAGCCATGGTGATGAAATGCAACTGGGCCTGGATGTGTAGCCCACACAGAGATTACAATCTATCTCGCACCGTAGGTCTTTGATCAGACTCAGTCTCTGTTTTCTTGAATTATGTATTTTGCTTTTTGGAATAGTGCTATTGTTTTACTTTCCTTTGTTGGTCACGGCTCTGTGATCTTTCAAATAAGTTTAAAGAAAACAACATTCTACAAATACATATGGGAAAAGGAACTGAATGATGAAGGCCAAGTTTGCATGTCAGTACCAGTTTGCATGTTTGTGTGTGTGTGTGTGTGTGTGTGTGTGTGTGTGTGTGTGTGTGTGTTTGTGTGTGGTAGCATTTTTTCATGTGCGGGAGTGGATGAAGAGTATGTAAAAGGTAAAAGAATAGTGCCACTCATGCCGTGCCTGGTCAGAAGTGAGATGGATGGCAGGTGCAGCACATGAGAGCTGCTTTTCTCACACACTGTCAGCTTCAGTCTCCACAGCCATCCATCTTCCCTGCCTGGTGCCTCCCTCTGCCCACTGCCTCCTCAGGGCCAGCTAACCAAAGCCATGGACACTTGCTGCTTTCAACCACTGAGAAGAAAAACGCCTCTTCCAGTCGCAATGGATTTTATTAATGTGGGTGGAGGGCTTAGAGAGAAAAAGAGCTTCAGATAAGTCTTCTTGTTACTGCCACTTTTTATTAGTTAAACTCTGCTCCACGCAGCTCAATACACAGGTGTTTGATCACAGCAGGGTATGTTACACAAGTCATTACTAGATTAACAGTCCTCCTAGGTTTTCTAATTAATACACTGCATGCCATCCTGCTTAGTACCTCATTGATTATGCCGGATTACATTGCACTTACAATTCTCTTCAGTCAGCATCAGTGGTGCTATTTATATTATATACAGAAATAGGAAATGCCAGTTGGGGGAGGCAGCACTTTTTTAAATCATATTGCAATTCTTTGATAGATTTTGCATGTGCAATATTCAATGCATAACATGTGAATGACGTTTTCAGCCACGCTAGCACCATGGCTCCAGACTGAAATACCTAAAAAAAAAACATATAGGATAGATTAAAATTAAATTTGGTACAGACATTTATGGTTTGCAGAGGATGAATCCTAATTGCTTTAGTGATCCTCTGCCTTTTCCTTTAGTGCCACCATGAAGTTCACATTCACAGTGAAATATCTCAACTAATTTGATGGGATGCCATAGCATTTGGGTCAGACGTTCATGTCCCCTCTTCAGGAAAAAACAGCAATAACCAGATAATAATAATAATAATCCAATACTAATCCAAATAATAACCCAGCAGTGTTAACACTTGGTTTATGCAAAATGACATGACCATGACATTTCATCAGCCTTGGGTGGACTTTGAGTTTAGTGGTACTTAATTAGCAAACCTTAGCATGCTAACATGCTAAATTAGGATGGTAACCTGGTAAACAGTATACCTGCTAAATATCAGCAGGTTAGCATGTTAGCATGCTGCTGTTAGCATTTAATAATTAGCACCACCCGTCCTCAAAGCATGGTGCTGCAGGTTGCTGCTTTTTTTTATCATATCACTATTTATTGTGCGTTTTTAAAAAGTTTTACCACATTTAAAAAAATCTGCAACATTTATATTAACTATGTTTTTTGTTATGTATTCCAAACATATCAAAACAGAAGAAAAAAAGCACTAAATATCAAAATCTATAAATCTATCTAATCTATAAAAAACTCAGTTATGCTGAGGCGTATATGGTTGCCGGTAATAGTAACACAACTTGCTTTCTGGCGGAAGAGATTTTCAGGAGCTGAGCAGTCAGAAAAACAGTGACTGTCAGAGCAAGCGATGGAAAGATGTGACACGGTAAACAGAGCTTAAAGAAATGCTGGGGCATCTCAACCCTCAACACGGTCTCACAGGCAGAGACGAATGAATCTGAGCCGCAGCAAAAACCGAAATCACACAGAACACTATCAGGCTTACTAAAGGCTTAACGCAAAGGTTTTAGCTGCTTGCGGAAGATGGACATCCATCATTGTCAGGCAATAGTATATACGCTGTGGTATTTTACGTTCCCAACATTATATATGTGTGTATGTAGCGCTTGTTTTGTCTGCACAAGGTCTGGGTATACTGCACAGCAGGTCTGGGTATACTGCACAGCAGAAAAAAACAGGTCTGAAAACCTTCCCCTTCCATGCCTTTTGGAAAATTGTAATAGTCACAATCATAAGATAAATACTTCATCTGAGACTGCACATTGTGTGGCAGTGTGACTTTAATTAAAAGTTGGTTTGAAAAGTAATTGTAGAAACAGAAATAATTAACATGGGCTATTCTATTACCTCTTTTGTTCTGCAATTAACAGGATAACAAGGTGCGCTCTGCTTCTTATCACCTCATCTTTCATCTTCCCTAACCAGAAAGTTCATAGCTTCTAAATCAACACTGCATGTATTTCTCTTTAATCCTTTAGTATTGTTGGCCACCCCTTTCTGTTCGCTACCGTAATTCAATCTAATGCAGAGTACACAGAGAAGCTACTTTAATTTACTATACTAACACAGAGCACATGCAGCCCTACAATATTTGGCTCCTTTTTGCACTTTCTTTGATGAGAACTGCTCACAGCCAGAGTTGGAATTCTCAATTTGTTAGTTCAGTGTGTTTCCTAAGACACTCTGCTGCAGAAACCTCTGTTGCCAGAGACTTAGAGGTTATGGTAAAAAATATCACCATTAC